>NW_028151793.1:0-2500 GCF_964638095.1 Poromitra crassiceps
GAAGGCAAAGTAACAAAGTGAGAGAGGGAGAGATGGAGAAACAGAAAGCGGGGGGTAGGGTGAAGACATTTGGTCGATATAAAAGCTAACAGCCCACACACGCACACGCGCACACACACATGCACACACACACACACACATGCACACACACGCACACAACCACACACACACACACGCACATGCGCACACACACATACACACACACGCACACAACCACACACACACACACGCACATGCGCACACACGCACGCACACACACACGCACACACATGCACACAACCACACACACACACACACACACCTGCACGCACACACACACCTGCACGCACACACACACACACCCGCACACACACACACACACACACACACACACACAAACACACCCGCACACACACCCGCTTGCTAAGATCCCAGGGAGAATCATTCGTTCAATTTCCAGCCCCCTAATTGCATTAGAACTGCCCTGCTCTCGTCTCCTCTCTCTCTCTCTGTATTTCTCTATCTCTCTCGCCCCTCCGAATTCGTGCAGGCCAAGACTTTCAAGAGACTGCTACATGGTGCTCTACACCTCCTCTGGGCCCTCCTCTCTCTCTCCATCCTTCTCTATATAACTCTCTCTCTCCATGGTGCTCTACACCTCCTCTGGCCTCCTCTCTGTCTCCCTGGCTTCCTCTCTAGTGGCAGCTCCTTTTTCCCCTCTGCCCACTTCTATCAATTTAACTCGTCTAATTACCCCTCTCTCTCTCTCCCTCCTCCTCTCACTTTAACCCCCCTCTCTCTCTCTAGGCTCTCCCTCCTCCTCTCACTTTACCCCCCCTCCCCTCCGCCCTCTCTCTCTAGCTCTCCCTCCTCCTCTCACTTTACCCCCCCTCCCCTCTGCCCTCTCTCTCTAGCTCTCCCTCCTCCTCTCACTTTACCCCCCCTCCCCTCTGCCCTCTCTCTCTAGCTCTCCCTCCTCCTCTCACTTTACCCCCCCTCCCCTCTGCCCCCTCTCTCTATAGCTCTCCCTCCTCCTCTCACTTTACCCCCCCCCCTCTGCCCTCTCTCTCTAGCTCTCCCTCCTCCTCTCACTTTACCCCCCTCCCCTCCCCTCTGCCCCTCTCTCTCTAGCTCTCCCTCCTCCTCTCACTTTACCACCCCTCCCCTCTGCCCTCTCTCTCTAGCTCTCCCTCCTCCTCTCACTTTACCCCCCTCCCCTCTGCCCTCTCTCTCTCTAGCTCTCCCTCCTCCTCTCACTTTACCCCCCCCTCCCCTCCCCTCTGCCCTCTCTCTCTAGCTCTCCCTCCTCCTCTCACTTTACCCCCCTCCCCTCCCCTCTGCCCTCTCTCTCTAGCTCTCCCTCCTCCTCTCACTTTACCCCCCTCCCCTCCCCTCTGCCCAATCTATTAACGAGTCAAACTCTCCTGCCCACGCCTATCAATTAAGCCAGTCTAATTCCCCGCCTCTTTACCCCCCCCCGCCCCTCCCCTCCCCCATCATGCCCAAATTCATTAATTTAACTATAGTCTCATTCCCCTCTCTCGCCCCCTCTCGTGCTCGTCTCTCGCCCACCCCTGTCATTTATACTTAGCTAACTGGGCTAATTTAATCCGAAGGAGAGTTTCAGCAGCGTGCTAACTGCTGGGATAGAGTGATCTTTGCTGTCTCTCTTTGCTATATTTAATCTCTCTCTCTCTTTCTCTCTCACACACACACGCACAATTTCTCTCTCTCTCTTTCTCTCACTCTCTCTCTCTCTCTCACAGTCTCTCACACACACACACTTGCTCTCTCTCTCCTGCTCTCTCTCTCCCTCTCTCTCTCTGTCTCTCACACATACACACACACTTTCTCTCTCTCTCTCTTCTCTGAGTCTCTCTATCTGGTTGGGTTTCACCTTCAGTCTGCCTCACTTGCTCGTTCATCCCTTTCTTCTCTCAGTCACTTGTAGGCCGGCAGTGAGCGTATACGTGTGACCAGAGGGTTGCCAGTTTTGATCCCTGCGTGTAGTGGGGGATAATTAAAGGGCAAGGTTCTCCCCTCCCTAGACTGCTGTCGGCGTACCCTTGAGCAAGGCACTTAACCCCTGCACGCCCTGCCTGCCTGCACGTACGAGGCTGTGGTTGTGCCGGGCAGCTCAGGTGGGACCGGGTGTAAGTAAGCGTGAAGCAGGGTGCGCATGAAAAGGAGCGAGTGAATTCAGCAATCTTCCCTGGGTAATAAAGCTTAACCCCTAGCCCCCTCCCCACACACACACACACACGCACGCACACACACACACGCACGTGTGTGTGTGTGTGTGTGTGTGTGTCTGTCTCTCTCTCTCTGGTTTTCCCCTCTCTCTCCCACTGCTTTTTCAAATGTGTTCCTGTCACACAGAAACCACACCATAGGAACCACAGAGTGAGATTTCGTCTCAGATTTCGAAGTAAGTGATTTCATATTGAATGATACAGCAGCTGTCTCCACTGGGGGGAGAAGAGTGGTGAGAGTGAAACCATTCCCACAGTCATTCTTACCC
>NW_028151793.1:7500-17500 GCF_964638095.1 Poromitra crassiceps
CTGCCTGCCTCAAACAACTGGTTCTGTTCTCTCCCTGCCTGCCTCATCAACTGGTTCTGTTCTCTCCCTGCCTGCCTCAAACAACTGGTTCTGTTCTCTCACCTGCCTCAAACAACTGGTTCTGTTCTCTCCCTGCCGGCCTCAAACAACTGGTTCTGTTCTCTCCCTGCCTGCCTCATCAACTGGTTCTGTTCTCTCCCTGCCTCAAACAACTGGTTCTGTTCTCTCCCTGTCTGTCTCAAACAACTGGTTCTGTTCTCTCCCTGCCTGCCTCAAACAACTGGTTCTGTTCTCTCCCTGCCTGCCTCATCAACTGGTTCTGTTCTCTCCCTGCCTCAAACAACTGGTTCTGTTCTCTCCCTGTCTGTCTCAAACAACTGGTTCTGTTCTCTCCCTGTCTGCCTCAAACAACTGGTTCTGTTCTCTCCCCTGCCTGCCTCAAACAACTGGTTCTGTTCTCTCCCTGCCTGCCTCATCAACTGGTTCTGTTCTCTCCCTGCCTCAAACAACTGGTTCTGTTCTCTCCCTGTCTGTCTCAAACAACTGGTTCTGTTCTCTCCCTGTCTGCCTCAAACAACTGGTTCTGTTCTCTCCCTGCCTGCCTCAAACAACTGGTTCTGTTCTCTCCCTGTCTGCCTCAAACAACTGGTTCTGTTCTCTCCCTGCCTGCCTCAAACAACTGGTTCTGTTCTCTCCCTGCCTGCCTCAAACAACTGGTTCTGTTCTCTCCCTGTCTGTCTCAAACAACTGGTTCTGTTCTCTCCCTGTCTGCCTCAAACAACTGGTTCTGTTCTCTCCCTGCCTGCCTCAAACAACTGGTTCTGTTCTCTCCCTGCCTGCCTCATCAACTGGTTCTGTTCTCTCCCCTGCCTGCCTCAAACAACTGGTTCTGTTCTCTCCCTGTCTGCCTCAAACAACTGGTTCTGTTCTCTCCCTGTCTGCCTCAAACAACTGGTTCTGTTCTCTCCCTGCCTGCCTCATCAACTGGTTCTGTTCTCTCCCTGCCTGCCTCAAACAACTGGTTCTGTTCTCTCCCCTGCCTGCCTCAAACAACTGGTTCTGTTCTCTCTCTGTCTGCCTCAAACAACTGGTTCTGTTCTCTCCCTGTCTGCCTCAAACAACTGGTTCTGTTCTCTCCCTGTCTGCCTCAAACAACTGGTTCTGTTCTCTCCCTGCCTCAAACAACTGGTTCTGTTCTCTCCCTGCCTGCCTCAAACAACTGGTTCTGTTCTCTCCCTGCCTGCATCAAACAGGGCTGCTTTTCTCACTCTGTCTCCATCGCCTTTTGTTCTCTGGTCTCTCCTCTGTTCTATCAAAGAGTCTAATGCAGCAGCTCATCATGCCAAGTCACATTCTATAAGAAGCTGTCTTATCTGCCATGTCAGAAATGGATGTACAGTATACCAGTAGTACTGTAAGCCGTTTTCACACATGCGTACAGGAAAATTACCTGTAAATCAATATCGGCCATTTCCCGGAATTTCCCTTCACACCTAAGCGCTCGCATGTGTGAATATAGCAGCGAAATTGCCTGTATGTTGGGGGGCGGGGCGGCACTGCAGAGCGGGTGGGGAGTGACGTGTCGGCAAAACTCCGATGGTGAAATAAGTTTGCTTGTCACACAATAAATCACACTCGTTTGACTTAAGAGGGCACGTATGTTGTATCATTCACATTCGCTAACCAGTCTTTGAACTGAAATATTTGAAGAAGTTGGGATCCGTGTCTGAGAGAAATAGCCTGGCTGGTTCGATGTTTATCCGTTCACCTGCGTCGCGTTGAAGCACTTTTTACAGGTTGGCTTCGTTTGATGTGTCCGGGCTTGCCTTCGCTGTCGGCAACGTAAGCAAAATACTTCCGCATTTCGCTTCGTGCATTTGCTTTCTCAACAAGCGTTGGGCGGCTTGCAAGACTCAGAGCTGTCTGTGTCCCTGTCGGGCTGCTGACTGAAGGAGGAGGACTGAAGGACTGTGGCCAGAGAGCGAGCAGGCAGCAGAGAGGGGAGAGGGGGAAATCGGCACGCCCACACATGAAGCTGACATACCGCTCTTATTATCACAAGATCATTTCGCCAGTTTACTTTAATGTGCGCGAATGATTAGATTATGCCCGCTGGAACATTAAGCAACGTGTGTACACCTCGCCCATGAGAAGGACCGGCAAATGACTTGACACGTTTCACACTTGTGTCCCTTATCGCGGCATACCGCTCTTCTGACTGGCTCGAAACTGGTGAAATGTCCGCGATGACGGGGTCGCGCTTATACCGGAACAACAACTTTCACACATGAAGGCAATAGACCGCTTTCCGGTCATTTAGCGGTAAAAAGCGCATGTGTGAAAACGGCTGTAGTGTAAAGATAACATGGGCCTACAAGGAAGAAAAAAACTAAATCAGGCCAATTATTTTTGTTCTAACAATTATGGCGTTTCCATGGACACACTGTCCCCAGTAGATACTTTGCTCCACTGCTCCAAGCTAACACTTTAGCATTATGTTGAGTGATATGTGACTAGTATTATCCAGAGGCATATTGCATTATTTCTGACAGGTTCTCTGCAAGCCGTTTGCAATCCACCTCCAGCCCAGCTCCTCCTTCCATCACTGTGTGTGTTGTCATTGTTGCTGCTCTGTTTTGTACCGGGGGGTCTTTGAGGCCATTTACACCTGGCATTAACATGCGTTTTCTGCCATCAGATTGCAATCCGATTGTATTTTATCACTTGAAAGTACAGGTGTAAACACCCCCAAAACGCATTGAAGAAGGATTGCAATCTGATCGGCCAAACCACCTCCGGAGGTGGTCAGGGACGCATTATGACAACATTTAACACAAGTGTAAATGCAATGCGTCCTCTCAAAACGCATTCAGCAACTACCATTATGGAAATACATAATCTTCATTGCAGTTTTATGGCGGTTGGCATCCTTAAATGTTGCCTTACCGCCACCTACTGGATTGCTAAAACTACATTGCAAATTACGGAAATACGTCCTTGCGCGCGCCGCAAAAGTTTATCTAGTGCACAAAGAAATAACACAGCCAGAGCTAGCGTTACACGCTAACGTTAACAGCAAGGACTAATGCAATGGATGAAGACACTCGTGGATGGAGTCACGAGGAGACCAAGTGTCTGCTTTCAATTTGGTCTGAGGAAAGTATACAAGCTAAACTTGGCAGTGCATATCGCAACCGACCCATTTATGAAGTAGTGGCAGGGGGCAGGGCACGTGTCCTTTTTATAAAGAAATAGATGCAATGCTGGGTGATCGGCCATCGTTTTGTCCAGGTGAAGGGGACGTCATCGACTCTGAAGATAATAACGCTAGCATGGACTCCACCAACAGTGCCAGCGACAGGACAACGGGAATGAAATTGACATTGTCGCGATAAAGATGGTATGTTGTGATCCTCCCTCAACTTGCTATACCCATAACGTTAAGGTTAATACATATTTACGCTAGTTTCCCCATTAAACCAGGCTATCGTTAGCTGTAACGTTAAACCAAATTGTCACCGCGACGCGTTTCTCCAGCTGTACTGCCGAGCGCAACTGCGTGTCTCTTCTGGATAGGTTGGGTCGCAGTTTATCGCAAATAAAATCAAATGATTGACGGGCGGCGCATACGCAGATTTGACACCCAGTCTTCATCCTCGAAGGTCCCCATTCCAACACTATCCTCTCCCACCAGTCTTGACTGCGTTCCCGCACCCAGATAGTCCTCTGGACAGTGGTGGCACTGATAACAGCTGTAATAAAAGCAGCCGCATAAAACATATTTATCCTCTGCCTTCGTCCTTGGTATTTCAGCTGTTGAAGACGGCTTCTTCCACGAAAAACCAACAAAAGCCCATGCAATAGGGCAGTTCCACGGATGGCTAACATATTCTTTTAATTGTTGTCGCTGTTGTTGTTGAATAGGAGATTAGTTTGTGAGGTCTGCTTCTTTCTGCTCCGTGTTGTTGTAATAAGCCCGCCAAAACGAAAGGGGGCGCGTGGGATGACGTTCGAGCTGGAGAGCAATCGGATTGCAATCTGTTCACCTAAAACGCATGTTAGTGCCAGGTGTAAATGGAATCAGGCTGAAGTGATAAAATACAATCTGATTGCAATCTGATGGCAGAAAACGCATGTTAATGCCAGGTGTAAATGGCCTCTTTGCTGCTGCTCTGTTCTGTACCTGGGGGGTCTTTGCTGCTGCTCTCCCTGCCTCAGGCTTTCCATGTAACACATGGAAAGGCAGGGAGCTCCCAGAACAGAGCCATACTGGCAAATAGAAATATTGCATTATGATAGCTAATGACATTTGTTTTTGACTATAGTGGTCCTGACAGGAATCAATATGAACTCAACATGCCTGTCGCTGCAGTTCAAAACAGGATGTCATTGCTGTCTAAAATGTGTGTAAGGTTGACCAGTCTCCTCCACACAAACTGCCAGACTTATCTGCATATCATTAATCCCCAAGAATGACATGTCACTATGGAAACCAGATCAGAAGTGGAACTCAGAATCACATGAGCAGCTTAAACCATGCTGCCGTCTAAAGGAGCGTTGGAATTATGACTTATGCGGATGTTTGTGCGCATATAAATATGGCCAATAAATGGGCAATTTTCTCTCTCGCATCTCTCATCTCCATCTCACTGTATCTCTCTTTCTCCCTCAGTCTCGGTCTCTATGTTTCTCTCTGTCTCTCTCCCTCCCTCCCTCTCTCTCTCTCTCCATCCCTCTCTCTCTCTCTCTCTCTCGCTCTCCTCTCTAAAAGATGAGGCCCATTTTGCAGCCCCCGCAGGAGACAAATTGCTCCTAATAATCCTTTGTTTCCTGAAGAGGGCCTGTTCCTTTCCAAGAGACCAGAGGCATAATGGGTACGTGGAAGCAGGAGCAGAATATGGCCGGGCAGGCTGGGTAATGACAGGCAGTGTTCCACATCAGCGTGACCACATGACTTCTGCTACTCTGCCTGCTGATTTTGGGCAGATCAGACAGATCAGACAGAAGAATGTTTCCGGGCCTGACACTGAGCACTCCTGATGCCAGCAAGGTGCTTTAGGTTTCAGGGCCTGACGCTGAGCTCCTGATGCCAGCAAGGTGCTTTAGGTTTCAGGGCCTGACGCTGAGCACTCCTGATGCCAGCAAGGTGCTTTAGGTTTCAGGGCCTGACGCTGAGCTCCTGATGCCAGCAAGGTGCTTTAGGTTTCAGGGCCTGACGCTGAGCACTCCTGATGCCAGCAAGGTGCTTTAGGTTTCAGGGCCTGACGCTGAGCACTCCTGATGCCAGCAAGGTGCTTTAGGTTTCAGGGCCTGACACCGAGCACTCCTGATGCCAGCAAGGTGCCTGACGCTGAGCACTCCTGATGCCAGCAAGGTGCTTTAGGTTTCAGTCACTTTTACAGATGTGGCCGTTTTAGAAGTCACACACAAACAACAGGCGTTGCTCTCCTTCCCGCCATCAGAAGTTACACTGGCATGGTTATTAGTTCGTTAAGAGTCGTTAGAAGTTGGTTTGGTTTCTGCTGTGTAACATTCAATAAAGATTTTCCCTCAGTACCTTATGATGTGGATAGATGGATATATGGATAGATGCAAGATACAGTAAATGCAGCAAGAGATGAGCAGAGCTAAGTATGTATATCTCTGTATCTCTGTGTCTGCTTCGTTTGCCTTGGACACCGTTGGCCTGACAGCATTCATATTTGGTACCGGCAGGGGTCCCGAGCAGATGGTGACAGGACTGGATTTTTGAATTAGCTCATTAGGGCTGACAAAAAAAAAAAAATTATGGTGAAAATGAGTGAACACAGGTTCAGCACCATGGAGAGCTCCATTTGTTAGCTTCTGATTGAGCACACCCTGAGCGGAGTTGTTATCAGCCAGGGATGTGGACTATATATATATATATATATATATATATATATATATATATATATATATATATATACCGTAAATTCCGGACTATAAGACGCACCGGTCTATAAGCCGCACCTTCAAAGGTGACTATTTTTTTCTTCTATAAGCCGCACCGGACTATAAGCCGCGGGTGTTTTGATGTTTAATTACCATATGTAAGGCTTCGTGCACAGAGGGGATTGTCGGGAAATAGATGGCTGTTTGGGGAAGCTCCCATTTATTAACATTTCAACAAAACAAAAGTCAGGTCACTAATCCCCAGACAAAATCACACATTGTGGTATTTTTTGTTTTTTTTACAGTGCACACAGTGTCCGCGGTGTGGTGAAAAGAGGGCAAGAGAGGAAATTAAAACAGAAGTGGATTTATAGTTAGAAAGAGTGCTAAAGAAGAGAGAATTCCGTTTTTTATTTTTTTATTTTAGTTACTCACAGTACTATTGACCAGTCCAACTCAAAAGATATTCGGCAGTTTCACTTTGAGCTCTTGTTCCGCCGCTGTCCATCAATGGTTATGACGAGTCTCGCTGGGTACAGTACGCCAAAGCGATATCCATTGACTCGATGATGCTGTTGTATGTTGCGCGTTTCTGTTGCACCAACGCGGACGGTGAGGGGCTTCTTCCCCGCAGCCTGGAGGATGAGTTGACGGTCGGGCCAGCGGAGTAGGCAGATGAAGATGGCCCTCGGTGGCAGGCCGGGGTCTGGACGTGGCCGAGGCGCCCGGTGTGCGGGAGAAAGGAGGAGGAGGAGAAACCGCCACCTCCACAGCCAGCCACCTCACACACCC
This sequence comes from Poromitra crassiceps, assembly GCF_964638095.1. Classification (NCBI taxonomy): domain Eukaryota; kingdom Metazoa; phylum Chordata; class Actinopteri; order Beryciformes; family Melamphaidae; genus Poromitra; species Poromitra crassiceps. Next base: position 14,206 of record NW_028151793.1, read on the forward strand.
CAACTGTTTAATAGTGCCCGGCTCGCATGCCTCTCGGTCGGCTGGCCGGACAATATGCACCCCGCTGCAGCAGCAGGCAGCTTCGGGAGGTTTTCTCACTGTGTTCGGGACTTCGGCTCTAACTCGGCCAGATGGCTGGACACGAGTGAAACTCTTCACGGTTGCATTATTTTCTTTAGTGAGTGAGTGGATGGACTTCTGCACGTTTTCAAACTTGTTTTCAAGCTGCTCAAAACCTCTGAGCGATGTCGGACTTAATCGATAGTGTTTCACGGAGTAAAAGTTTAGCCCAAGCGGTGTATCTCCAGCCTCCAGCAGGTGAGTCATTTCCTCATTCATGGCGTGATTGCTTCGTCTTTTTCTTTCTGCTTACCTGTGTTGTGTTATGTTATGTTATGTTATGTTGTTAAAAGAGGGCAAGAGAGGAAATTAAAACAGAAGTGGATTTATAGTTAGAAAGAGTGCTAAAAAAGAGAGATTTTTTTTTTTTTTTGGAAAAAATCCATAGATAAGACGCACCGTTATATAAGCCGCAGGGGGCAAAAAAGGCCAAAAAACGGGGAAAAAGCCGCGGCTTATAGTCCGGAATTTACGGTATACATATATATATACATACATATATATATATATATATATACACACACGGAGCCAAATTGGAAATGTAATGATTGGTCAAGGCTTTTACATTCAGTTCTCTTTGAAGACATTTTCTGTGTCCTCATTTGGTCATCCAACGGCCCGGATAGGCTGGAGCTTTCATCTTGGCGACCTATCACAGTGGCCCCTCTCAGTGACACAGACACCATAAACAGCCAATCAGCGGCCGCCCAGTCGGCAGCTCTCGTCAACAAATCAGAAAGCCAAAATGGTTGGTAATAGCTGCCATTTTGATGCTTTTACCCAAAGGAGAGGAGAGGGAGAGGAAGAGCCAGTGACAGCAGGTGTGTGTTTTGTAGGTGTGTGGATTTACACACTTGTATGTCTGTGTGTGTATCCATGTAGATGTGTGTAAGTGTGCACATTTGTGTGCGCAAGTGCATATGTGTGTGTGTGTGTGTGTGTGTGGTTTGGGAGTAGCACAATATGCATAATTGGACTATTTTTCCCAGAGACTCAGAATAATGACTCGCACACATTGTCTAACTTCTAGTGAATGAAACAACAAGAGTGAAATTCAACTTTTTTCGGGAGACCCCCTGGGACCTATAAAGGACCCCTGGAGGGGCCCACAGCCCCACACCTCACTTTGGAAACCGCTGATATAGCTGACAACACAAAGTCAGTAATGATGGGCTCGGGTTGCTTCTGATTGGAGCACAGCTGCAGTCCCAACAATGACAGCCTGGACTCCCACTGTTTGAATTCATACGATTTAGCAGACTCTTCATCAAATAAACGCTTTGAGTGAATATATTTTGAGCTTACAGATCAAATCGAGAGGCGCAGGCACCAATTTAACGCAAATATGCCCACGAAGCAAATGACATGAGAGTAGATAGAAGGTAGATAGACACTAGAGTGGTGTCATTAGCTATTAGTGTTGTCATCGCTGGTGACGTCACTGATGGCGTCACTCACTGATGATATCACTCACTGATGATATCACTCACTGATGATATCACTCACCGATGGCATCACTCACTGATGATATCACTCACTGATGACGTCACGGTTGTGTTTGTGACTTTGGCCGAGCCGTCGGTTCTGACTTTGGTTTTGGAGTTCTGACCTCACTCTGTCCTGTGATTGCTCCCAGGCTCGGGAGCCACTGTTATAATGGACCCGGCCGGAACTCTTATGGAACTTGCTGGACTCTGGGGGACACTGGATGTGGGACAGAGCTTTGCACACATTTTTGTTGTGTATTTCTTCTTCCTTATTTTTTTCTTTTCTCTAAAAATTTTTCTTCTTCTATGCTTGTTTTTTTGTACTTTGTTAAAGAAATAATATAAATACTTGATAACAAAACAGCAGGTAGATAGACCGTAGATAATTAAACCACATAAAAGGGACTAAATATATGAGAACATGGGGTGGCTTGTTTACTGAGTTTTGTACAACAGGTATTTTCAGCCAAGCCAAAATGTGAAGGTCTTTGTGCAGGCAAAGGTCTTGCCTCCCATCATCGGTTGCTATGCCAACACTGTGGTAACCAAGGAGCTCCAATACTTAGACACTGTCCTGGTTGTCTCCTGTTTTCTTTTCTTTTTGTCTCATTCTCAGGTCATCATGTCAGACAGCACACCTGTGTTGCCATTCATTAAAATTGAAGACAATCATTGGTGCCAAGGCTTCGTGCCAAGGCTTCGTGCCAAGGCTTCCGACCGTGTTTAAGCGCTACGGGATCACGGTCATAATTAGTTGGGACCATTATAACTAAATAACTGCAGCTGAAAGGCAACAGACATTTTGGGGAAATGCATCTATCAGAGAGATCAAATCTATTGAACATCTCCTATGTGGAGATGTGATTGTATCATGTGCTACCTGCATGTCAGTGTGACATGCACGGGCGCTGTGTCTTGATCACATCCTCACACGGACAGAAATGTGTCATTATGGGTCTCAGCCACCGGCCTTTGAAAAAAGCCAAGAACATCCTAACATCACTTTCTGTTGAAAGCCAGCGAAATGATGGTCTGAAAGCACACAGGCAGAATTCACACAGTGAAAGAGGAGAGAGAGAGAGAGAGAGCTCTCAGAAGCCCGGGACACAATTGGGTTTTCTCACTCGGGCATTGCTTTGAAGAGGGGGGGGGGGGGCAATCAGGCCAGAGTAATGGAACTGGGAGGGGGGGGGGTGATCAGGCCAGAGTAATGGAACTGGGAGGGGGGGGGGGGGGTGATCAGGCCAGAGTAATGGAACTGGGAGGGGGGGGGGGTGATCAGGCCAGATTAATGGAACTGGGAGGGGGGGGGGGGGTGATCATGCCAGAGTAATGGAACTGGGAGGGGGGGGGGTGATCAGGCCAGAGTAATGGAACTGGGAGGGGGGGGGGGGGTGATCAGGCCAGAGTAATGGAACTGGGAAAGTTTGGAAAAGCATCTGAGATGCTTGCTTTTTAGCCTGAGGTGTTTGAGGTGGTTTTATAGCCAGAGTAATGTCAGGGATGTGTCTGTGTGTGTGTGTGTGTGTGTGTGTGTGTGCGTGTGCATTAGAGCTGGGCTCGGGCTGAATTTTCCTTACCGAACCCGACCGAGCCCGTCACATTATTAGCCGAGCCCGGCCCGGCCCGACAGGTGTCAATTGATAATCTGTCCGAGCCCGGCCCGAACCCCCTCCCTGATTTTTTTT
>NW_028151793.1:22500-25000 GCF_964638095.1 Poromitra crassiceps
AACCCAGCAGTGCTGCTTTAGACCTTTTAACATGATATCTGTGTGTGGTACCGTCACTTAGGAGTTTGGTGCCCACTGGGCCCACTCGTGCACTGTGACGCCGGACCTAAACAGAACCGAGCTGTGGCTTCTTCTCAGTCCAAATACTTATAAGTAATAAGAGTCGTTCTTTGTAAGTGAGCCTACCCTAAACTACCCATTAGAAGAATAACCACTGAAGGCCTAGTTTTCAGAGTGGGTGTAGTTGCATCTGTGTCACTGGCTATATGCTTCAGACACCAGTGCCTCCAGCTCTATTCCAAATGACTGCAGACACATCAGCACAGACACACTACTTGGTTGAGAGGCATGATCCATCATTGCAGAGAGAGAGAGAGAGAGAGAGCATGTGAGAGAGAGAGAGAGAGAGAGAGAGAGATTGAGAGAGAGAGATTGAGAGAGAGAGAGAGAGAGAGAGAGACAGAGAGAGAGAGAGAGAGAGACAGAGAGAGAGAGAGAGAGAGAGAGAGAGAGACAGAGAGAGACAGAGAGAGAGAGAGAGAGAGAGAGACAGAGAGAGACAGAGGGGGAGAGAGAGAGAGAGAGAGAGAGAGAGAGACAGAGAGAGAGAGAGAGAGAGAGAGAGAGAGAGACAGAGAGAGAGAGAGAGAGAGACAGATAGGGATGGGTACCGAACTCGGTACTTTTACAGGCACCGACCGAAATACGTCGGTACTGCCCCGTACCAGTTCACATATAAACGAACGGTACCAAATTTCGGTACTTGAACGCAACTGAGTAATAGAAAGAGAGTGGGTAAAATAGAAATTCCGACGGAACCTTAAGGCAACACGGGAGAGCGCGTTACGTCAATACGTCACTCTACCTGAAGATCCTGAAAGCAAAACAGGGCCAGCCGAAAGCTGTGGCTACACTTTACCAAGATAGACTCAGACAACACTGGTTGCAACATTTGTGATGTGAATTGCAAAGCTGACTAGGGAAACACCTCAAACTTGAGGAAGCATGGTCAAACACAAGATGTATTTAGCTAAATGCTGAAGACTGTAACGTGTTAGATAACCTGAGTGAATGAAGCAGACACCGCACGGCAGCTAACGTTAGCCACCTCCTCAGCTCGTCAGCTGTAACGTTAGCTGAAGTCTTGCAGGAGGATGATGACGGAACTTGAGAGAGGCATCGACTTCTACAACATCAGGTAACGTTATTTAATTTGCTAGCGTTAGCTGGATAAGTTGTTTCACTGCCGTTGTGGTTGTTAGATAACAGGGCTTTTCACTGTCTTCTTGGCTGAGTTAGCTTTATAGCTTAGCGTTGTTAACGTTCTATAATAATTATCATCAGCTCGTATCACCGACCGTGAGACGTGTTATTTAACGTTGCACTCTTGCTTTCATTGCTAGGTAACCATGTGCCAGTGACAGCCGCACAGGAGGACACGATTCACCCTCTTCTCAGCGGTGGATATGGTTCAGGTAAATTATTATTTTGCATAATGACGAGTGATAATGGGTGTGTTATTCATAGTGTAGCCTAAGCTATGTTACTAACAATCAATTGTCATTTCTATTAAGATGTGCATAGCACTGACACTTCTTTCTATTGATATCACAAATAATGCTTGATGAATCACGATGCCTTTTTTTATTTTCAGATAACACTCAATAAACAGAAGAAACTTTCAGCACTTGGGGAGCTCTTTGAAGATGAAGACCAGGCCCTGCTGGAAGCTGTGTTGGACATCAAGTACTATTTCCCCAACCCCACTAAACTAACCTTGCTGCTACAACTCTTGGTTTGGGAGGGGAGAGGTAGGGAGGTATTGTAGGGAGGAGTTTTATTTTGTCTGGTGCTAAATAAATAATGTGCTAAATAAAGAACAATGTTGAAATTGAGAAGTTTGGACTTTTTTTTTTTTTTTACAACTGTAATTTTTTTGTTAATAGAGTGTGTAAAGTACCGAAAATGGTACCGTTTTGGGTACCGTACCGAATTCCAGGTACCGGTACCGTACCGGTATCGGTTCAAATGTGAACGGTACCCATCCCTAGAGACAGAGAGAGAGAGAGAGAGAGAGAGAGAGAGAGAGAGAGATAGGAGGATGAGTGCGTGAGATGTTACAGTGTCAAATCAGGTCAGTTGATCCATTCATCTCTAATGAAGCGTGGAAGACACTGTTCTCCTCAAGCTGAGCTGGGAAACGACCAACTTAGAGAAGGAGCCAATGTTCTTAGAGCTCTCTCTCCTCACATGGTATATCCTATAGACAACACACACACACACACACACACACACACACACACACACTAGAGCTGGGCTACCCGGCCCGTCGGACTCGGAACCCGAACCCGGCCCGACTTACGGGCCGGGTTCGGACAGAAACATTGAAGTCGCGTTCGGGCTCGGGCCGGGCTCGGTCACGTAATCAGTCACTTGTTTTTGCCTTCAAATATATCTATCATCAGCTCCTGAGCTAATTTACTACGTTAATGAAAGCACC
>NW_028151793.1:27500-30000 GCF_964638095.1 Poromitra crassiceps
GAGGGCAGGCGCTGGCATACATTATAAAACGTCTTGACTTCTGTGCTCGCCTGTAGCTGCCCTCTGGAACTTCTTCTTGCTTATTTCTCTCACTCACTTTCTCATTGAGTATTTCCAGCATTGTGTCCTGCCCCCTGCAGGTTGACGCACAGACACACAGACTGAGTCACGAGGTGGGGTCCGGGGACCCCCAGGGGTCCTTGAGGGCGTTCCAGGGGGTCCCCAGCAGAAAGGGTGATCATTTCTTTTCACTATAATCCCATCCATAATAACACATTGACAGAATGTGTGACTATGTTGGTCATCATTCACGTTCTGTAATAAAACATCTAAAAATCAGATGGGGGCATCCTGGGACAACATCTGATTAAATCGGGGGTCCCTGGTCTGATTTGTGTCAGTGTAGGGGTCCGAGGTGAACAAGTTTGCGTGAGGGGAAGAGCGAGTGCGTGTCAGGACATGCTGGCTGGGCTCTCTTCTAACACCGGTAAGTGCTCTGGCCCTCCTGAAGCCTCACAGCTGATTAGGGCTGATGATGATTGGCTATTTTCTTCCCTGTTTATCAGTTTAGCCTCTAATTAAATGATTTAGTCGGCCTGATTTTCCAGGCTGGGTCAACTGACATGACTTTTTTTCTCTTTGCTATCCCTCCATCCATCTATCTACAGTATCCGTTGTCTGACTTGTCGTTTGTGTAGCCTATATGGTTTATGTCTATAGAACCTATTCTATAAACCTGGTCTGCAGTAATGGTGATGTATGGCAGATACTGTATATCAAGTTATACATAAAGTGACATCTTTGAAAACACAGATACTGAATATATTATATACATTATAAAACCTCTTGACTTCTGTGCTCGCCTGTAGCTGCCCTCTGGAACTTTGTCTTGGTTATTTCTCTCACTCACTTTCTCATTGAGTATTTCCAGCATTCTGTCCTGCCAGAGCTGGAAAAATGAGACAAATGTATGGACATAATTTGAGAGAGTCCACGCGCCAAAACCAGTTCGGTCAGGACCACTATAGTCAAAAATAAACGTTATTAGCTATGCAATATTTATATCTGGACTCCCAGTCCAGACCTGAGAGTTTACAGGCTACAGCAGTGATACTCAACTTGCGGCCCCTGATAGGCTGCAGAGTGGCCCCTGATAGGCTGCAGAGTGGCCCCTGATAGGCTGCAGAGTGGCCCCTGATAGGCTGCAGAGTGGCCCCTGATAGGGTGCAGAGTGGCCCCTGATAGGGTGCAGAGTGGCCCCTGATAGGGTGCAGAGTGGCCCCTGATAGGGTGCAGAGTGGCCCCTGATAGGCTGCAGAGTGGCCCCTGATAGGCTGCAGAGTGGCCCCTGATAGGGTGCAGAGTGGCCCCTGATAGGCTGCAGAGTGGCCCCTGATAGGCTGCAGAGTGGCCCCTGATAGGCTGCAGAGTGGCCCCCCTCAACCATTTTCTAATTCACAATGAAAAACTAAAGGTGAAAGAAAGTTTGACTGAGCTCCAGAACAAAAGGTGATGGTGTGCTCCAGTACTCCTCTATCAAATGTACTGTATGGCCATCAAAACATACACATGGATTCACTAGATTCACCATCTCCCTCTCTACCACCAGCTTTACAGTAAGTCTCTCTCTCTCACTCTCTCTCTGTCTGTCTGTGTGTGTGTGTGTGTGTGTGTGTGTGTGTGTGTGTGTGTGTCCTTGCCATGCCCCCTGGGTCAGTGTGGTAAGTCTCCTTTCCTCTCTGTCCATGTAACAAATGACCACCGTGGCCACACACACACACACACACACACACACACACACACACACACACACACACACACACACACACACACACACACACACACACACACACACAACTCTAATGGCCTTGTCGTAGAAGCGGATACACATCCAAGGACCCGTCCATCTCTCTGTCACAGCTTTAATAAGACACACACACACACACACACACACACACACACACACACACACACACACATACACACACACACACACACACACACACACACACAGTCTATCACACACACACACACACACACACACACACACACACACACACACACACACACTATTCCCCTTATATCTGCTTCCCTGTATTTTTGTGTTACGATGTTAGCCATGTTAGCATTTACATATGTCTGTCTCCACTGCCAATATCGGCCTGTTTGGTCTCTCACACATACAGTATATCAGTATCAGCATGAGATGCACCAATATGATGATGATTATTATTATTTTCTACAGAAGATATAATGCAGAAAACATGCTTGGACTTGAACCTGATTGTTTACAATCCTCTGAGCGCTGCAGCTCGCCTCACTCCACACACTGCAGGAGATATGATGGAGAGAAGCAACGTTCAAGAGTGTTTAGAACGTTACCTCAGGGGACTCTATGTTGTTTCCTCACCACAGGTGTGACAACCATAGAGTAGTCACTTTGTACTAGTTTATGGAGTCTGCTTGGACTTGGAGGATGCATGGAGAGAGAGAGGGAGAG
>NW_028151793.1:37500-67500 GCF_964638095.1 Poromitra crassiceps
CCTTAGCAGACAGAAATCACCTGTCTGCCCTGATCTCACTTTAATGGTTCCTATTGCCCTTAAATCCCCCCTCAGCAATCACTCACTCACACACACACACACACACACACACACACACACACACACACACACACACACAGTATCGATCTGTGGTGGCCATGTGAGAAATCTGGTGCAAAAGCAGAGTGACAACCACCAACCACACACAAACACACACACATGCACGCACGTGCACACATGCACACACGCACGCAAACACACTTGACACTGCCTCCCTAACCTCTTCCCCGACTTGATAATCTCTTTCTCTCCCTCTCTTCTCTCCACGCAGGCACACACACACACACACACACACACACACACACACACACACACACACACACACACACTCTCTCTCTCTCTATCCTTCCCTCAGGGTGTGTAATCAGATATTGATTTAATGCAGCGCTAGCTATCACATTCATCTCTGCTATCCTGCATGTCCTGTGATATTTCTGTGCCTTTATGATATTTGTCAGAGGAGGCGAGGGCACGTCTTTTGAGTTATGAGCTGCTTGGCCCCGCTCACACCAGAATTACCTTTTCTTCTTCCCCCTTTCATTTATATGAGAAATGACCATTTCTGCTGGACAAAGACTTGGCTGGTTGTAGTGAGGTGAGCCAGGACAGGGACACCTGGACAAAGACTTGGCTGGTTGTAGTGAGGTGAGCCAGGACAGGGACACCTGGACAAAGACTTGGCTGGTTGTAGTGAGGTGAGCCAGGACAGAGACACCTGGACAAAGACTTGACTGGTTGTAGTGAGGTGAGCCAGGACAGGGACACCTGGACAAAGACTTGACTGGTTGTAGTGAGGTGAGCCAGGACAGGGACACCTGGACAAAGACTTGACTGGTTGTAGTGAGGTGAGCCTGGACAGGGACACCTGGACAAAGACTTGACTGGTTGTAGTGAGGTGAGCCTGGACAGGGACACCTGGACAAAGACTTGACTGGTTGTAGTGAGGTGATCCAGGACAGGGACACCTGGACAAAGACTTGACTGGTTGTAGTGAGGTGAGCCAGGACAGGGACACCTGGACAAAGACTTGACTGGTTGTAGTGAGGTGAGCCAGGACAGGGACACCTGGACAAAGACTTGCCTGGTTGTAGAGAGGTGAGCCAGGACAGAGACACCTGGACAAAGACTTGGCTGGTTGTAGTGAGGTGAGCCAGGACAGGGACACCTGGTCAAAGACTTGACTGGTTGTAGTGAGGTGATCCAGGACAGGGACACCTGGACAAAGACTTGACTGGTTGTAGTGAGGTGAGCCAGGACAGGGACACCTGGACAAAGACTTGACTGGTTGTAGTGAGGTGAGCCAGGACAGGGACACCTGGACAAAGACTTGACTGGTTGTAGTGAGGTGAGCCAGGACAGGGACACCTGGACAAAGACTTGACTGGTTGTAGTGAGGTGAGCCTGGACAGGGACACCTGGACAAAGACTTGACTGGTTGTAGTGAGGTGATCCAGGACAGGGACACCTGGACAAAGACTTGACTGGTTGTAGTGAGGTGAGCCAGGACAGGGACACCTGGACAAAGACTTGGCTGGTTGTAGTGAGGTGATCCAGGACAGGGACACCTGGACAAAGACTTGACTGGTTGTAGTGAGGTGAGCCAGGACAGGGACACCTGGACAAAGACTTGCCTGGTTGTAGAGAGGTGAGCCAGGACAGAGACACCTGGACAAAGACTTGGCTGGTTGTAGTGAGGTGAGCCAGGACAGAGACACCTGGACAAAGACTAGACTGGTTGTAGTGAGGCGAGCCAGGACAGAGACACCTGGACAAAGACTTGACTGGTTGTAGTGAGGTGAGCCAGGACAGAGACACCTGGACAAAGACTTGACTGGTTGTAGTGAGGCGAGCCAGGACAGAGACACCTGGACAAAGACTTGACTGGTTGTAGTGAGGTGAGCCAGGACAGAGACACCTGGACAAAGACTTGACTGGTTGTAGTGAGGTGAGCCAGGACAGAGACACCTGGACAAAGACTTGGCTGGTTGTAGTGAGATGAACCTGGACAGAGACACCTGGACAAAGACTTGGCTGGTTGTAGTGAGATGAACCTGGACAGAGACACCTGGACAAAGACTTGGCTGGTTGTAGTGAGGTGATCCAGGACAGAGACACCTGGACAAAGACTTGACTGGTTGTAGTGAGGTGAGCCAGGACAGAGACACCTGGACAAAGACTTGGCTGGTTGTAGTGAGATGAACCTGGACAGAGACACCTGGACAAAGACTTGGCTGGTTGTAGTGAGATGAACCTGGACAGAGACACCTGGACAAAGACTTGGCTGGTTGTAGTGAGATGAACCTGGACAGGGACACCTGGACAAAGACTTGACTGGTTGTAGTGAGGTGAGCCAGGACAGAGACACCTGGACAAAGACTTGGCTGGTTGTAGTGAGATGAACCTGGACAGAGACACCTGGACAAAGACTTGGCTGGTTGTAGTGAGATGAACCTGGACAGAGACACCTGGACAAAGACTTGGCTGGTTGTAGTGAGGTGATCCAGGACAGAGACACCTGGACAAAGACTTGGCTGGTTGTAGTGAGATGAACCTGGACAGAGACACCTGGACAAAGACTTGGCTGGTTGTAGTGAGATGAACCTGGACAGAGACACCTGGACAAAGACTTGGCTGGTTGTAGTGAGATGAACCTGGACAGAGACACCTGGACAAAGACTTGGCTGGTTGTAGTGAGATGAACCTGGACAGGGACCTGACCAGGGACAAAGGCCTTTGCATCCTCTCTTGTTTGTTTGTGTGTTTGTTTGTTTCACACAATGGGGTGTTACTGCCTTTTAGGCAAATCAAACACACAGATTTGTGCTTAAATAGGACTCAACCCCAACAACAGCGAACATTAGTACCTGTGGTGTCTATTTAACTCATTCACTGCCAATATCTGACTGGCATTTTTGGCACAGGCCAAGTATTTCCATAATGTTTGGTCATCTTTCAAGACCCACAGTAAATTCTGTACTAGGACTACAGTGATGTCCAATACCTCGAAATGAAGATCTAAGTCTCTACTTTCACCCCCAAAAAGAAAGTTAGCTTTTAGCATGTTCTGTACTCTACTTATAACCCTTTTTATACACCCCATGTTCATCAAAAAAGCCTGTCTGGGAAGAGAAAAGGGAGAAAAAAGCATTTTTGTAAAAGGGCACAATCTCAGGCATAACTCACTCTCAATTCTTTTATTTTGAACTGTATTGACATCAGACATGTAAATATTATTCGTTAGGACACAAATGACAAAAAAAAAATATATATATATATATATATACACACATGAAGTGCTTTTTTTTACATTCAACAATACAGTTTACTCGGTGTGAGTGTGACTGCAGACAGACAGACAGACAGACAGACAGACAGACAGACAGACAGACAGACAGACAGACAGACAGACAGACAGACAGACAGACAGACAGACAGACAGACAGACAGACAGACAGACAGACCGACAGACAGACAGACAGACACACACACACACACACACACACACACACACACACACACACACACACACACACACACACACGATCCCCCTTTTAGATTTCTAACCCAACATAGGATAAGCAATAACCACGCCCTGTGGCGCTGGGATTGGCCAGGAGCAACACTGGAGGGCACGCAGCCCAGCGATTTCATAACTGAAGAGCTCTTGAGAAGGACAGCGGGCTGCTGTGAGTGCCTTCTGCCCGCTGCTGCCTAGCTGTTCCTGTGTTTATTTTTGATTTGTTCTGGTACACCCGTCTCCCTATCAACTCTGCTATTTGATCGTTCCCGTTTTCCCCTCGGCTATTCAACACGTCCTCACCGCCCTCGCAAACTGATCGATCATTTCCTCATTCCTCCGATGATCAAACACATCTCTTGATTACTTTCTCCCGTTTTCTCCTGGCTGGCACAGAGGAAGGCGACTCCAGCTCGTGCCGAGGGCGTTTCAATTGCGTTTCTCCTGTCTGCACAAGGAAGCGTTACCCGTTCTCTGCTTTTCCTCTTGCTAGATTTCAAAACAACAGCTGCGGTATGTGTTTGATCGCGTGCTGTCGGCTACCCTTTGAAGGCAGGGACCTGTGTCTGTGTGACAGGCTGGGCAAGTGTTTGCTGCAGGCGCTGCACCAATAAAAACAAAAACACGTCAAACACGTCCTTGGCGGGGAAGGCCATTGCTGATAACACGTCAAAGACGTCATTGGCGGTGAATGAGTTAAGGTAGATTGTTTTGTATTTGTTTACAGTTGTACTGATTAAGGCAGAACTAAAAGCTTCTCTCCAGTGTCCTTCCTACCCTGCGGAGACGAGTTATGTTTGCTTGTTGTGTTTCCTGTACACTGTAAAATATATACTCCTTTTTTGTGCAGGAGAGATAGGCAAAGATACCGATTTAGTATCTAATTTGCGGAGGAAATGAGAAAAAAAAAAAAAACATCACAGAAATCTGAAAAGAATTTGGAGAACATGAAACAGACACATTAAAAAGGAAGAGTGAGTGAGGACAAAATCGGGTAAAAATAATTAAAACATTGGAATAAAAGGAAGAAAACATTTTGGGTTGCTGTGATTACAGGTGAAAGAAAGAGAGAGAGAGAGAGAGAGAGACTCCGGAAAAAAAGATATCGTCCCCAGCCTCCCCGCCCCTTTTCTTTTACCAATTCTTGTATGGTCAAAATTCTTGATACTGCTTGATTTTACCGACCGCTTGGGCGATTATTAGGAGGGCTATTATCTCCATTTTCTTCGACCATGCCGATTTTCATGCAAATTGAAAATGTGTCTGGAGAGATGACTCTGTTGCAAATAACATGACCGAGGTGAAGCATCATCACATGCGTGTATGTAAAAACAACAGGGGGACCCATGATTGATCCCTGGGGGACGCCACACATAAGATGAGCTGAGGCAAATGAAAGTGAGCATGGATTGACAGGTTTGCTTTTCGTCTATTGTGTCTTTTCCCCACTGCCATGCAAAACAACAACACACATTCTGTCAATTTGAGTGATTTTTTTTTCTGTTGATCAATGAAACACCTTGATTGAAGAAAGGGCGAAAGCTGACCCCTAAAAAAAACCTCTAACATTCACGCACACTCACAACACACACACACACACACACACATGCGCACACTGCAACCCTTCTCCTCTGAAGTGTTCGGCTTGTGTCAAATGCAATGACGTGGACGGAGGATGTTGTACAGTGTGTGTGTGTGTGTGGGGGGGGGGGGGGCTAGTGGTTCTAATGCTTCTTTGGATTGGAGAGTTAAATCTGTTCTCCGTGGGTGGTATGGTACACACACACACACACACACACACACACACACACACACACACACACACATATTCTGGATTTCCACAAACACATGTGCACCCGCACACATGAACTCTGACAGAAACGGAGAAAAAGGAGGAAAAAAGAAAAGAAAAGGAGACTGAGTATGAATTATTAATCTTGCCTTGTCTAATTATGGTGCGCGGCCCTGGGAGAGATATGATCCTGGGGAAATCACGTCTAACAGTCATTTATCACAACAAATAGAGTGAAAAACACTAGTTAGAGGAGAGGAGAGAGCAGAGAGAGGAGAGGACAGGAGAAGAGTGGAAATGAGAGACTAACCCTGTACTATCACACTCTACTATTAAAAGATGCTAAACAGATGAGAGACTAACCCTGTAACTATCAGACTCTACTATTAAAATATGCTAAACAGATGCGAGGAGAGGGAGTAGAGAGGAAGGAGAGTCTAAAGGAGAGAATTAAGAGAGACCCGGGGGAAACTGAAGCCCCACAAGAGCTCCTAAATGTCCCCTGAAACTGGGTTTACAGGGCAAAACTATCGCTACTTCAAACAACAAGGGCAGAATGTGGAGAATAATGCCTCTCACCTTGTGGAGTTGTTGTAAATAGACCCAGCAGAACACTTCTTACTTTAAGTGTTATTTGTAACTCTGAACCTCTGAAATGCAAATGACAGGTTGTGGATGTGACTTGTGAAGGTTACATTCCTCCACTATGCTTACAGCGTCGGGAAATCGACATAATAATCGACATAATAATCAACATAATAAATTATTCCTTTTTAGAACTGTTGGAAACGTTGCCTAAGAGACCAAAAACAAATCCACTTAAAACATTCAAAAACGGACGTTTTATAAAAATACGTTCATGAGGGCCAAAAAAAGGCGTCCAGTGGAAAAAGCCAGGCCTGTCCTGCTTGTGTTCAAATCAACACATTTAATCACTAATAAAACACAAAGGAGCATCTGAGTCCTGCATCAGGATGAGTAAAAAGGGTTTTGAGAAAACTAGAGGGATTCTTCAGATTGCAACTATACTAACCATAGAGAAGGACCCAACGAGAACCCCTTCATGAAGAGTTCATGGACCCTGATGGTACTTCCAGAACCCCTCGGACCCATGAGAATACTTCAAAGAAACAATTTATAAATATTTCTTTCAACACCCTCCCCCCTCTCCTGACAAACCCTTACTTTTTAAAGTGTGCCTGGCGTATATTTAGCCACTGATAATATACACAGGGGCATGTGAGCCTTGCCGTGCCGGGCCCGGGCCCGGGCCAGGCTGGGCTGAGCTGGGAGAGTGACTGAATCAGGCCAGGTATCAAATCCAGCTTGTCAGCCATGCAGGCCAAGGGCCCACTCAGGCCGTGAAGGGGAAAAAAAACACCAACTCCCAGAAGGCCGAGCTATTCGCCTCTATGCCTTCTCTCCCTGACAGCTCAGGAGGAGGTGGAGGGGCTAGAGGGGTGGAGCGAGAGAGAGAGAGAGAGAGAGACTGAGAGAGGGTGAAAAAGAAGTTGGGGAGAGTGAGATAGGGATACACTGACAAGAGAGAGACAGGAGATAGGTAGAGGTACATAGAGAGAGAGAGAGAGAGAGAGAGAGTGTGTGTGTTGTACAGTTACTTAGGTGTGTGTGTGTGTGTGTGTGTGTGTGTGTGTGTGTGTGTGTGTGTGTGTGTGTGTGTGTGTGTGTGTGTGTGAGAGAGAGAGAGAGACACACACACACACCATAAAAAGGCATTTTGGAGGCTAGATGCCAGGCTCCTGTGCCTGAGGCTTCAGATGGTAAGTGGTCTGGCTTTTCGGTGTGAAGCGAGCCTGTGGGGTCAATTCCCCTGCTTAGACCAGTGACCCTGCCAATCAAGCTATCAGGGTCAGAGAGAGAGAGGGAGGCAGAGAGAGAGAGAGAGAGAGAGAGAGAGAGAGAGGGAGGGAGGGAGAGAGAGAGAGAGAGAGAGGGAGGGAGGGAGAGGGAGTGAAAGAGAGAGAGGGAGGGAGGCAGAGAGAGAGAGAGAGAGAGAGTGAGGGAGAGGGAGTGAAAAAGAGAGAGGGAGGGAGGCAGAGAGAGAGAGAGAGAGAGAGAGAGAGAGTGAGCGAGGGAGAGGGAGTGAAAGAGAGAGAGGGAGGGAGGCAGAGAGAGAGAGAGCGAGGGAGAGGGAGTGAAAGAGAGAGAGGGAGGGAGGCAGAGAGAGAGAGAGAAAGAGAGGGAGCGAGGGAGAGGGAGTGAAAGAGAGAGAGGGAGGGAGGCAGAGAGAGAGAGAGAGAGAGAGAGTGAGCGAGGGAGAGGGAGTGAAAGAGAGAGAGGGAGGGAGGCAGAGAGAGAGAGAAAGAGAGTGAGCGAGGGAGAGGGAGTGAAAGAGAGAGAGGGAGGGAGGCAGAGAGAGAGAGAGAGAGAGAGCGAGGGAGAGGGAGTGAAAGCGAGAGGAGTGGGGGTAGGGATGAAACAATCACCGGTTTAATGACCGGTCATTTAATTAACCGTTTCTTTTTCTTATGCTCAGTCTCTTCTCTACCCAAATCTGGATGTTCTTCAGAACAGCAAATGTAAAAGCTTTCATGACTGAGGAGGTTGAAACATAGATATTCTATTACTAGAGATGGGTCACCACAGGCTCCGCCAATTCTAACAAATGGTAGCAGCAAGTCTCCTAAATGGTCACCTGACCTCTCCCCTGAAGTGTTGTGAGAGGACTGTGCCTGGTGACGCGGGGTTAGTGCTGACCTTAGCAAGCTAACTTGGAATAGAGATTGTGAGTTCCCAAACTCCACACAAACCACACATATAAACACAAAGCTGCCCGTTGTTATCTCAATATAGTCGAAACTAAGATATTCCATTAAAAAAATTAATGTTCTAGGCACAGATTTAGCTGCTACATCAACAAACTTCACATGTAGCTTTAGCTCATCGCTCCCTGCTAACACCAGTTCCTGTTGCCAAATCTCGCCAGTGTTTTGCTGAGAGAGAGACAGGTCGTAAACAAGTTTAATTTTCTCCTGATCTGTCTGAAAAATGCCATTTTAGTGTCAGAATTAGGGCTGCCACAAACGATTATTTTGATAGTCGACTAGTCACCGATTTTAACGATTAGTTGACTAATCGGATCATATCGCACAATTACTCAATCGCTCTAAAAATAATGTCAAATAATGATGATAATTCACTAAAAAAAAATTTTTCATGAACTTTAAAGTTTAGAGCATGTAGCAGCATATTTATTTCTGGCATCAATGTACTTGCATGTAATAAATAAGGTAAGGTAAAGGTAAAGTCCCACTGATTGTCACACAATGTGTGACATTTGTTCTCCGCATTTGACCCATCCCCTGCGGCAGCGTGCGCCGCGCTCGGGAATCATATGGTGATCTAACCCCCCAATTCCAACCCTTTGATGCTGAGTGCCAAGCAGGGAGGCAAATGGGTCCCATTTTTATAGTCTTTGGTATGACTCGGCCGGGGATCGAACTCACGACCTCCCAGTCTCAGGGCGGACACTCAGACCACAAGGCCACTGAGCTGGTCGAGCTTACAGCACCTGGTATTCCCAGGCGGTCTCCCATCCAAGTACTAACCAGGCCCAACCCTGCTTAGCTGCCGAGATCAGCCGAGATCGGGCGTGGCATCAAACACATTTTTAAATGTCGTAAGTAGAGTGCAAACTGCGGAGTAAAACGAGGTTTCCAGTATTCCCGTCAGCAACACATGAGTAAAAATGTCCCGGCGTTGCTATGATGACAACGTTGGAGTAGGCTTTTAACGTTAATATCGTTAGCCAATAGCTAACGTTAGCAGCTAAAACTTAACGTTGCGGTTGCCAGTGAGCTAACAAGCTAATTAGCCTTCATCTGCATTCGCCACAACGTGCTTCCTTTTGAGATGCTCGCGCATCATACTCATGCTGCCATGATAAGCGAGTTCAGCTTATTTAGCAGATTTTGCACTTCACATTATTGTGGGTGAAATGCTCCCACACTTTGGACGTATGAGGACGGTTAGACATTTTTTCTGTTGAGAAAGCACTAGGAGCTGCTTGTGTCTCCAGTCACGGTGATGTCACGTTTTCCCCGGATGATGGGTACTGCGCATGTGCATCAAAGACAGGACGGAGACGCCTGGATGCCAAGCCAGCCAGTGAGGCCATCGCAGGCAGCAGCTTCGCGGAAACAAAACAAACGTTTTTTTCATTTTTTTCGACTACCGTCGACTACCAAATACGTGAGCGACGATTTTGGTAATCGACGTCGTCGCGACTAGTCGACTAATCGTGGCAGCCCTAGTCAGAATATTCAGAAGATATGTGGCTTCGGAGAATGGGGCGAATATTTACTTTAATGAATATGGGGGCGAAAGAATCTGTCATAATGTGAGATCACGTTGACTTTTCCCATCGACTCCAATAGACTCAGATCGGCCGAAAACCTCCAAAGTGGGCGTGTCCGTGGAAAACCATGGGCAAAACCAACGTGACAAAATGACAGGAAGTGAGTTGAAGTTGGGCCGTCTTGCTTGAAATCCCATCGTCTTTGGTTAGGTTACCACTATTTTGTTGCATCAGAACACAGATCTTTGGTTAGGTTACCACTATTATGTTGTATCAGAACACAGATCTTTGGTTAGGTTACCACTATTATGTTGTATCAGAACACAGATCTTTGGTTAGGTTACCACTATTATGTTGTATCAGAACACACATCTTAAAGTTAGGTTACCACTATTATGTTGTATCAGAACACAGATCTTAAAGTCTTTGGTTAGGTTACCACTATTATGTTGTATCACAACACAGATCTTAAAGTCTTTGGTTAGGTTACCACTATTTTGTTGCATCAGAACACAGATCTTTGGTTAGGTTACCACTATTATGTTGTATCAGAACACAGATCTTAAAGGAGAACTTACCTCCAAAACACTTTTTTTCAGCTTTTAACCAATATATATGACTTTGGGGGTGATGTGTGAAGAATTCTGGTCAGAATTTCCACATTTGACACCAAACTGTTGCCATTTTACCATTTGTATCATTTTTCAGCAGCATAACTGGCATAAGCGCCCTCTAAAGGTCGAACACTGCTTTTTTTTTTCTCTCAAATGAATGGGAGATTAGGGGCACACTGACGTCACAGTGCCCCCAAAGACTATGGGATTTCAAGATAATTACTCCCCTACCCCCCCTGTACCCTTTTGGCTCCTCAGAACTCCAAGCCTATTACTATTGAAGTTTGCTCTTAAAATACTGAACCAAACGTCGTCAAAGTTGGCACATGTCTTAATTATAGTTAGTTTCCCGCTGAATGTGTCACTACTTTATTAATATCTTACCTGGATAAGCTCGAATGATGATGTTTATATTATCAGTCCGAGTTGGAAGCACTGTCTCAAGCCCAGGCAGGTGGGAGCGGGCAGGAGAGAGTCGTACTGTAAACCTCATGGACGAGCCTCAAGCTCCGGGGGCGCGCGGCCGCAGCTGGGCTCTCTGTGCTCTGAGAGCAGAGAGAGCAGTCTGATATTTCCGCAAACAAATAGCGTCGCAGTTTAGCGCACATGTAAAATATAACGCTATACTACGACGTGACAACGTGACAAAGCTGGTCTAAACACATCGACTACTATAATAACGTCACTGTGTACAAGCAACGCCAACTTTTCAGGAAATGTCAGCAGAGCAGAGCGACTGGGGACTGGGGACTGGGGGGGGGGGGGGGGGTTGACTCGCTGTGTGTGTGTTTTGCTATGCGGAATGGATTTGATCAGGCAAGTAGCTCCTGTGCTCTTAAAATACTGAACACCACGTTGTCATATTTGACATATGTCTTCATTGTAGACAGTTTATCGCTGAATGTGTCATTACATTATAAATATCTTACCTGAATAAGCTCAAATGCTGTTAGAGGAGTATCACACCGAGTCTGGAGCCCTTTCTACCGGCCACGCAGCAGCTCGTAGGCACCCTGCCTTTTAGAGCGCGAGCACGAGCTGCTGTGTGCTCAGGCAGCGGGGACGCGCGGGCGGACCTCTTCACATGGAGGTCTGACACTGCCCGGCTGCGCTGCAGTAACTTTTAACAAGAATCACGAAAAGCCCCAAAACGCAAATTAAAAACGGATTTCATTGCGCGGTTTATCTCTAGTTAGACGAGGGAATTACGTGGAGAAATCTCGCATTGTGTTACCCCAGAGCGAGAGGTTTGTCCTATTGTGGGTGTGCTGCTGTTAACGAGCCCATGTCACTTTGCTCTCGTAACGTAATTTGACACCCTGCCATAGAGATACATGCAGAAAAATAATTAAATTTCTAGTTCGCCACTGAATTACCAAATTGATATAACTTTCAACCATTTTCAGATTTTCTGTTTCCATACAGACCAACAGCGTTGGCTAGTTGTTGATATTTATAAAGATATTGCCCCTCTCAAATAAATTATTTTTGAGGCAGTAGGCAAACTGTAATGGCGTCGATTTCCGAAAAAGAATCTTGACTTCAACACAGCCAAAGAGTCCAGTATAGACAAGAGCATATGTCATTTCTTGTTTTTTTCCATAGGTATTTTCAAATCACTGTTCTAATACATATCTAGGGGGTAAGTCCTCCTTTAAACAGGATTTTCATGAAGGTATAAAAAGAGAGCCCATATATGAGACACAATCACATCCTAAACGGGACCAGAATGGTAACGTCATATTCCCAGATCATATGAAGGAAAGGCAGGGAGAGGAACAGACAAAGACAGACACAGACAGTGTTTGAATGCTGTGTTATTGTGGTTGCAGAGGTAGGGAGAAAACGGCGAGACACCTCCTTATCACAGTGGGGATGTGCGTGTGTGTGTGTCTGTGTGTGTGTGTGTGTGTGTGTGTGTGTGTAGGTGTGTGTGTGTGTGTGTGTGTGTGTGTGTGTGTGTGTGTGTGTGTGTGTGTGTGTAGGTGTGTGTGTGTGTGTGTATGTAGGTGTGTGTGTGTGTGTGTGTGTGTGTGTGTGTGTGTGTGTGTGTGTGTGTGTGTGTGTGTAGGTGTGTGTGTGTGTGTGTGTGTGTGTGTAGGTGTGTGTGTGTGTGTGTGTATGTAGGTGTGTGTGTGTGTGTGTGTGTGTGTGTGTGTGTGTGTATGTAGGTGTGTGTGTGTGTGTGTGTGTGTGTGTGTGTGTGTGTGTGTGTGTGTGTGTGTGGGTGTGTGTGTGTGTGTGTCTGTGTGTGTGTGTGTGTGTGTGTGTGTGTGTGTGTGTATGTAGGTGTGTGTGTGTGTGTGTGTGTGTGTGTGTGTGTGTGTGTGTGTGTGTGTGTGTAGGTGTGTGTGTGTGTGTGTGTGTGTGTGTCTGTGTGTGTGTGTGTGTGTGTGTGTGTGTGTGTGTGTGTGTGTGTGTGTGTCAGAGAGAGGGAAAGAGGAGGCACAAATCTTTGTCTGAAGCATACACTCTTATTGATCCAAACTGGTGTAGAATTTAAAATAGTGCCACCCATTGTGTTTGTTGATCTGTGTTAGTGTTAGTGTGTGTGTGTGTGTGTGTGTGTGTGTGTGTGTGTGTGTGTGTGTGTGTGTGTGTGTGTGTGTGTGTGTGTGTGTGTGTGTTTGGCACAGCATGGATGCTCATTCAAAGCTAGATAGCAAAACATCTTCAGACAGAGAGAGAGAGAGAGAGAGAGAGAGGGAGAGACAGAGAGAGAGAGACAGAGAGAGAGAGAGAGAGAGAGAGAGAGAGAGAGAGACAGAGAGAGAGAGAGAGAGAGAGAGAGAGAGAGACAGAGAGAGAGAGAGAGAGAGAGAGAGAGAGACAGAGAGAGAGAATGGATGGCCTATCTCCATAAAAGTAGCCATGCCTCTCAAGGTGGGAGCCAGGCAGCTAAAAGTCAACAGCCACAGAATGGAGAGGACTGACTGAATTTATAGGAGCTGCTCCCTTAGATCAATGACGCTCTCTCTCTCTCTCTCTCTCTCTCTCTCTCTCTCTCTCTCTCTCTCTCTCTCTCTCACACACTCTCTCACACACACACACACACACACACACACACACACACACACACACACACACACACACACACAGTGAGATAAAGTGTAGTTTGGTTGTTCATCAATACCTCACTTCCTCTCGACTTCTAAATAACGACGAGGAGTGAAACGTCCCGGCACACAGCCTTCTGTTTTAACCTCCATTCACCCTGCAGGGGGCGCTGGACTGAGCGTGCTGCGACCAGCAACTCCATTCACCCTGCAGGACGCTGGACTGAGCGTGCTGCGACCAGCAACTCTATAGACGCTTTACTGAGCGTGCTGCGACCAGCAGCTCTATAGACGCTGGACTGAGCGTGCTGCGACCAGCAGCTCTATAGACGCTTTTCACTTGACAACAACAACATTCTCAATCCAACCCCAGCTCACTTCCCTGTTGCAGTGTTTGCCAGTACAGGACAACATCAGAGCAGACTCGAGGAGGACATCGTGGTTTGGGACAGGATGATGCATCCCTGCTATAACACTATACACAAGTGAAGCAAGAGTACGTTTCAGCGAGCTTGTGTGACGTCATTTAGGACGGGAGTCTGCACAGTAGAGTTGGGCTGAGCCACCTCAGCTGTGCCACCGTCTTGACGGAGGTTTGAGAGTGGCTGTCACAGCTGTCAATCAGCCCTTCTTATATCCTCAAATAACTCAAAACAAACTTATCAGAGACATGAACACTAACATACATCAGAGTGATGAGAACTACCTGATTTTTTTTTATTATTTCTTCTGATTCCCCCCCCCCCCCCCCATTTTCTCCCAATTGTACTTGGCCAATCCCCCCTCCCCCCCTCCCCCTCCCCCTGCCCCGATCGCTGCTCCACCGGGCGGCTGTAGCTCAGGAGGTAGAGCGGGTCGTTCACTAATCGCTTTGGATAAAAGAGGTCGGTGGTTCGATTCCCGCCTCCTCCAGTCTGCATGTGGAAGTGTCCTTCGGGCAAGATACTGAACCCCAAATTGCTCCTGATGGTGTGCCAGCACCCTGCGTGGTAACCTGCCGCCATCGGTGTGTGAATGGGTGAATGTCCCTACTGATTGTAAAGCGCTTTGAATAAAAGCGCTATATATAAATGCAGGCCATTTTACCATATTTTTTTTACCACCCTCCTCTGATCTGGGGAGAGCCGTAGACTAGCACCATGCTTCCTCCGAGACATGCGCAGTTGCCGGCCGCTTCTTCTCACCTGACAGCGGGGAGCTTCACCGGCCGGGGGGGCAATAGAGATATTTTGGCTTTTGAGGAACTGTCATAACTATGGTGTATCTGTGTGTTCTCAGTGTCCCCCTGTCTGTCTGTCGCTCTCTCTCTCTTGTTTGTGTGTCTTGGCATGGTAGTCTCCCTACGTCATCCGCCTCCGAACACCTGGTTCCTAATGAGCTGGTCTCCTGCCCGGCACACCTGCTCAGCATCACCCCATCAGCTCTGCAGTATATCAACCTGTCTCTTCTTTCAGCTCTTGGCCAGATCAGCCTCTGCTCAGTCAGCTCCTCAGCCATTGTCTGCTAATCATTATTTCTGCTAGCCTGTTCCCTTGACCTGACCCTGTCTTCTCTCCCTTGCCCTTGTCTCCTGTCCCTTGACCTGACCCTGTCTCCTGTCCCTTGCCTCCTGTCCCTTGCCTCGTCTGTCCTGCATCTCCAGCTCAGTGTCTCATCAGCCCTGGTGCTCGCCCCCCACAGGCTCTCCATTCCACTCCTCCTGTACCCTGTAATTAATCCTCATCTTAACCTTAGTCCTGTCTCCTCGCCTCCTGTGTCCTGCACATGGGGTCATCTAGCATCTAGCATGGCATCGTAACAGGCATGTGTAACAGGGTGGTCTCCTCGCCTCCTGTGTCCTGCACATGGGGTCATCTAGCATCTAGCATAGCATTGTAACAGGCATGCGTAACAGGGCAGTCTCCTGGCCTACTGTGTGCTGCACTTGGGGTCACTAGCGTGGCATCGTAACAGGCATGCGTAACAGGGAGTTGCACAATACACCTGAGTGTTTATCACTGAGCACCTTCACTGGCCTTCATGGCTGTCAGGTTTTGCATTTTGCCTGTAGAGAAGAACCAGCCAGCTCTCTCACACTGCTCCTGCTCCTGCTTCACAGCTTGGACTACTGAATTGTTTCCTGTATTTTATGCCACCAAGCAACAAAACCCCAACTGTTTGTTGTGTCTCAAACTTAGACGACAGAGCACAGATATATTATATTTTCCACCGTCTCTCTAGAAAGGAAACAACACACTTTGACAACAATGGCTGACGGCGATGGGGAGCAGCAAAATGTTCCACAGACACGTTACAGAGAAGTGTGAGTGTGTGAGTGTGTAGCAAGCACTTTCCCTCTGCTGCCTCCTGCCCAAGTGTCCTTGAGCAAGACACTGAACCCCTAACGACTCACTCATATCTACTCATCAGTAGCGGCTGAAAAGAGAACAACACTCAGTATGATCATGAACAACACTCAGTATGATCATGAACAACACTCAGTATGATCATGAACAACACTCAGTATGATCATGAACAACACTCAGTATGATCATGAACAACACTCAGTATGATCATGAACAACACACAGTATGATCATGAACAACACTCAGTATGATCATGAACAACACTCAGTATGATCATGAACAACACTCAGTATGATCATGAACAACACTCAGTATGATCATGAACAACACTCAGTATGATCATGAACAACACTCAGTATGATCATGAACAACACTCAGTATGATCATGAACAACACACAGTATGATCATGAACAACACACAGTATGATCATGAACAACACTCAGTATGATCATGAACAACACACAGTATGATCATGAACAACACACAGTATGATCATGAACAACACACAGTATGATCATGAACAACACTCAGTATGATCATGAACAACACTCAGTATGATCATGAACAACACTCAGTATGATCATGAACAACACTCAGTATGATCATGGGCTCCTCTGTAGGATCCTTAAAAACTTTTTTTTTTTTGAGCGACATTTTAACTGACTCGCCAGTGTGAGGCTTAGGGTTCAGAGAAGCACACACACACATGCAACCGCACACACACACACACACACACACACACACACACACACACACACACACACACACACACACACACAAGTGCATGCTTCTGCAGAGCCTAAGTGGTGAGTCCAGCACTATTAGTTACTGATGAAAAATGAGGGCAGGCAGAGAGAGAGAGAGAGAGAGGATGGGGGCAGCAACGAGAGGAGGAAGAGGAAATGAGGAGAAGGGACAGAGAGCTCTCTTGCAATTATGTGTGTGTGTGTGTGTGTGTGTGTGTGTGTGTGTGTGTGTGTGTGTGTGTGTGTGTGTGTGTGTGTGTGTGTGTGTGTGTGTGTGTGTGTGTGTGTGTGTGTGTGTGTAGAGAGAGAAAGTGAAGAGGAGAGAGAGAGAGAAGATGGCCTTGGTTACAGAGAGAGGAGAGATCAAGAATCAGAGGTAATGAGAAAGAGTCTGTATAGAGGCCAGGGAGGAAAAAGACAGAGAGACATAGACAGAGAGTGAATGATACAGAAAAAGAGAGAGAGACAGCCAGACAAACAGACAGCCAGACAGACAGAGAGATAGATAGACAGACAGACAGACAGACAGACAGACAGACAGACAGAGAGATAGATAGATAGATAGATAGACAGACAGACAGACAGACAGAGAGATAGATAGATAGATAGATAGATAGACAGACAGACAGACAGACAGACAGAGAGATAGATAGATAGATAGACAGACAGACAGACAGACAGACAGATGGACGGACAAACAGACAGAGTTAGATTGAGATAGTGGGTATAGGACGAATCAGTGTGACATCACTTGACACCCAGAAATGCGGAACCCTGCGGCAGTTAATAGTATGAGTTGTGCCAAACAAACGTTAATATCTCCAAAAACTATACATCACATCGCTTCTATTTTGACATTCTGAGTGAGAGCAGAAGTAGCTCAAGAGTTTGATGTATAATATATGCATGACATGTCATGTTAAAGTTGTGTGAACTGTCACAGTTTTTAAAATGTAAACACAGTTAACCGGCTAGAGTCAGCCACTCAAGCCTCGCGCCACTTGGGCTCCATAGGGTTCCATTGCCGTTGCCACCCAGTGACGCGGTTTGTTTACCAAAATGCTGCTCGGCTGATCCCTCGTATAAGAGACACATGAAAAGTAAACTGGAGTATTGGCCCAGGAAACTGTACAATACTGTTGTCTCTACACTACTACTGTACTGTTGACACCTACACTATACTGTGTGTGTGTGTGTGTGTGTGTGTGTGTGTGTGTGTGTGTGTGTGTGTGTGTGTGTGTGTGTGTGTGTGTGTGTGTGTGTGTGGGAGGGGTGGGGGGTGCGTGCACACAGTAGTAGTAGTAGTAGTAGGAGGTGCAATCTGTTTCTGTATCCATGCCCCCCAAACAATGTCTCTCTCACTCTCTCTCTCTCACACACGCACGCGCACGCACACACACACACACACAAACGCGCGCACACACACACACACACAAGGGGCAGCGAGAGAGAGAGAGAGAGAGAGAGAGAGAGAGAGAGAGAGAGAGATGTGAGTCTGTGACTGGATCACATCATGTGTTTAATCCGGGGCATGTGCCTTGCTCGAGGGCATAACAAGCCAGCACACAGGCGTGACAGATTAAAACTATAGCAACCTAAATCCCTGTTCCAGCACAGAGATGTTCAACTGTGTCAGCATCAAAATAGCAACACAGCTATTGTTTGTGCATCCCTCCCTCCAGCTACTATAGCATGACGCTTTACTCTCTTTACTGGCGTGCCTGTTACAGTAAACACAGCCCATACAGTCAAAGCAGGATACAACATTTCAAAAGCAACAGGAAACAGTTTAAAGTTGTAACGGCGTATGGTTTTAAAAATGTTTATTTATTACTGGCGCCATTATTATTACTTGGCTCCATTTAGCATAGCATTGATTAGCCATGAGCTAGCTAAAATGCTGCCCAACAATCCAGTTGATGTCCTTTTTGTTAGCATCCGTGCTAATGCTCATGGTCATTTGTTAGGCCATGCTAATGTGCTAATCAGAGCGGAAGCGTTGTTAGCCTTAGGGCGTTAAGTTTGGGCTAGCTACCAGCTCGCTGCGGTCACACACACACACACACACGCGCGAGCGGGCATGTGCGCGCGCACACACACACACACACGCACGCGCGCACACACACACACACACACACACACACACACAGTGGCCAGAGCTTTAGTTATTAATGAGGCCAGGGGAGACATCGTGACACAGTGCACATCTGCACTTTTTTGAATCATGTGTGTGATATGAAGTCACCTTCCTGCCTCTGCCGGCCACACGAGGCACTGCAGATTTTCTGATCACTCAATATGCATTAACATCATGCATGTGAAGACGCACGTCGGTGCCTGCCAACACATCTGTTTGGTGTATGTGTTGTATATATTGGTATCTGACTGCATGCAGCATATGAGTGCTTTTGTGTGTGTGTGTGTGTGTGTGTGTGTGTGTGTGTGTGCGCGTGCGTGCGCGCGTGTGTACGTTCCAGAGTCTGTCCATAAATTATGCAGAACCAGGTGAGGTTAAGCGTAAAGATAGCTCGGGGTCCTTCTGACTGACCTCTCTGTCGCACGCAAAGCTATGCTAACAGATGTTAGAGAAACAGATGAAGGGAAATGAAAACTCTTGGTTTTGAGTGAACACGCACGCACCACGCACAGTAAGCGGAAGTTAAACGGGATGGTCTGGTAAGCAGCTGGTTGAGAGAGGCTTGAGTCATGTGCTT
The DNA here is from genome assembly GCF_964638095.1 of Poromitra crassiceps. Classification (NCBI taxonomy): domain Eukaryota; kingdom Metazoa; phylum Chordata; class Actinopteri; order Beryciformes; family Melamphaidae; genus Poromitra; species Poromitra crassiceps. Next base: position 56,664 of record NW_028151793.1, read on the forward strand.
CTTGTTGACAACCTGCATTCAGGCACCGTCTCGTCATAGACGCCTGGTCAATGGGTCACATTGGGTCAGCGTGGGGCAGCACAGCTAGCATTTAGCTGCTAGCCTAGCACAGGCAGACAGGGGGAGGGGCAGCACAGCTAGCATTTAGCTGCTAGCCTAGCACAGGCAGACAGGGGGAGGGGCAGCACAGCTAGCATTTAGCTGCTAGCCTAGCACAGGCAGACAGGGGGAGGGGCAGCACAGCTAGCATTTAGCTGCTAGCCTAGCACAGGCAGACAGGGGGAGGGGCAGCACAGCTAGCATTTAGCTGCTAGCCTAGCACAGGCAGACAGGGGGAGGGGCAGCACAGCTAGCATTTAGCTGCTAGCCTAGCACAGGCAGACAGGAGGAGGGGCAGCACAGCTAGCATTTAGCTGCTAGCCTAGCACAGGCAGACAGGGGGAGGGGACACATGTGCCTGGTAGATGCTATTTGAATAACACGCCATGTGGGATAGAAGTATTGAGGAGGGAAGAAGTGGAGGATAAAAACTCAGCTCAGTCATATTTTTAGGCATCAATCTTTATCAGGTAAATTCATAGTGTACATCAAATTAAGTTGTCCCAAACTGATTTAAGTTACTAAATGTAGATTCTTGTTGATATTGGTATTTATTTGCCTTGTGCTGCCCACCAGCTGGAAGTCATGTATTGAGCACTACATCAGTGGGACCTGCCAGCGCTGACTGGGCCTGCTGAGGGCACGTCAGTCCTCTCAGGTGCTTTTCCTTCAGGGGGGAACAGGGGACACGACACGTCCCTCTAGTCGCCGGCCTGACCCAAAAGCTGTCTTTCTCTTTTCTGCCTGCTTCTCGTTTGAAATGCAGCGCGGTGCTTCTTCCTCACCTTGTCTCCTGCACTCTTTCATTGGATCTGACACTGAATACAAACTCTCAAAACCTGCAAGTCAGCAATGTCGCTGTGTGGGAGAGAGAGAGAGAGGGGGAGAGAGATGAGAGAGAGACAGAGAGAGAGAGAGAGAGAGAGAGAGGTAAAGAGTGAACATGGTGAGACAGAACAGAGAGAGAGGGGTAAAGAGTGAACATGGTGAGACAGAACAGAGAGAGAGAGAGAGAGAGAGAGGTAAAGAGTGAAAATGGTGAGACAGAACAGAGAGAGAGAGAGAGAGAGAGAGAGAGAGAGAGAGAGGTAAAGAGTGAACATGGAGAGACAGAACAGAGAGAGAGAGAGAGGTAAAGAGTGAACATGGTGAGACAGAACAGAGAGAGAGAGAGAGAGAGGTAAAGAGTGAACATGGTGAGACAGAACAGAGAGAGAGAGAGAGAGAGAGAGGTAAAGAGTGAAAATGGTGAGACAGAACAGAGAGAGAGAGAGAGAGAGAGAGAGAGAGAGAGGTAAAGAGTGAACATGGAGAGACAGAACAGAGAGAGAGAGAGAGGTAAAGAGTGAACATGGTGAGACAGAACAGAGAGAGAGAGAGAGAGAGGTAAAGAGTGAACATGGTGAGACAGAACAGAGAGAGAGAGAGAGAGAGAGAGAGAGGTAAAGAGTGAACATGGTGAGACAGAACAGAGAGAGAGAGAGAGAGAGAGAGGGGTAAAGAGTGAACATGGTGAGACAGAACAGAGAGAGAGAGAGAGAGAGGGAGGGGAGAGAGAGATGCAGAGAGAAGAAAGGAAAGAGAGAGAGAGGGGGTAAAGAGTGAACTAGGGATGCACGATAATTATCGGACCGATAAATTATCGGCTGATATGGCCATTTTGCGTTATTATTTATTATTCCGATAATGGCCTTTTTCCGATAAATTATCAGCCGATAATAATCATGCTTTATTTTTGCCTCGGAAGCGGAGCTTTTATTGTCGCACACGTGACATCACAGCTGCGACGCAAACATGGCTGCTGCCAGTGTGTTGCTGTTTTTCAGTTTCACAATGATCAGAAAGCTACTGTAATTTGCAATCCATGTCCCACACAGGTTCCGAGAGGAGGGGAAACCTCTAAGCTGGCATTACGTTAAACCAAAGCTGGCGTTGATGCAGCGGATATGTTTGTTGTTTTTGTTAGCGAGTTTTGTTAGCGAGTTTTGTTATCATTAGCTCGTAGCGCGGCCTACCCTGCAGGCTCGTCCGCTTGGCAGACAAACTGCTTGTGACATTTACAGTCTGTGGCTTGTGATCAAATAGCCCCGCAAAAGCACTTAATACACAGAGCTGGCGTAAACTAATGCAAACCCCTTTACCCGAAATGAAACATCCAGGGATTGTGTATTTAACTCCAAAAACCACTCGCTAACGTTAAGCTAACCGCGCGAGTCCCACTATAGTCAAGTCAAGTCAAGTCAAATTTTATTTATATAGCACCTTTCATACACAAAGGCAATTCAAGGTGCTTTACAAAAAAATAATCGAAAAAACAAGCAGCAAAGCAATGCACATATAAAAAACACATAAAAAACACAGCCGACAGTTTTAGTTAAAATATATACTCAAATTAACAAACATGAAACATTATTTCTGTTTTAAATAAGTTACAAGGCACTCTTCAGTATTATTATTACATGTACAGTCCATTTGTTGGAAATGTACAGGAAAAATCTTTTTAAAATTACAGGCCGAGAGAGGCAGTAGTTTAGTAGCAGTTAAAAGCAAGAGTAAACATAAAGGTCTTTAGCTTGGATTTAAAAATAGGCAGAGTAGGGGCAGATCTAATGTGTTCAGGGAGTTTGTTCCAGTTATGAGAGGCATAGTGGGAGAACGCGGCTTCACCATGTTTAGATTTGGTCCTTGGGACAATTAGTAGACCAGTGCCTGAAGATCTCAGGGATCTGGATGGTTCATAGTGTAGAAGCATTTCAGAGATGTAGTGTGGGCCTGACCCGTTGAGAGATTTGTAAACTATTAGCAGAATTTTAAAGTCTATTCTAAGATTTACTGGCAGCCAATGCAGGGATTTGAGAACTGGTGTAATGTGTTCAGCTTTCTTGGTTCTTGTTAGAACTCTAGCAGCCGCATTCTGAATGAGCTGAAGTTGTTTAACAGCTTTTTTGGGAAGACCATTGAAAAGACTGTTGCAGTAGTCTAGCCTGCTAGAAATGAAAGCATGAATTAGTTTTTCAAGATCTTGTTTGGACATATAGCCTCTAATCCTTGCTATATTTTTTAGATGATAGAAGGCAGATTTTCTTATAAGCTTGATGTGGGAGTTGAAATTTAGATCAGAGTCAATAATAATGCCAAGATTTTTTACCTGGTCCTTTGGCTTCAGAGATAGGGATTCGAGGTGAGCAGTAACTTTGAGCCTATCTTCTTTTTTGCCGAAGACAATTATCTCTGTTTTGTCTTTATTAAGTTGGAGAAAATTCTGGCACATCCAATCATTAATTTGCGCAAGGCACTGACACAGTGACTCTATGGGGGCATAGTCATCCGATGAGAGGGCTATGTAGAGTTGGGTGTCATCTGCATAGCTATGATAAGCTATTTTGTTTTTTTGCATAATTAGGCCCAGAGAGAGCATATAAAGGTTAAACAGGACAGGACCTAAAATTGATCCTTGGGGTACCCCACATGTCATTTTGGTTTGGTCAGATGTGTAGTTGCCAATGGAGACAAAGTAGTTCCTGTCTTGCAGATAAGATCTGAACCACTCTAGGACCGTGCCGGAAAGCCCGACCCAGTTTTCCAGTCTGTCCAATAGAATTTCGTGGTCAACCGTATCAAAGGCAGCGCTGAGGTCTAGTAACACTAAGATTGAGATTTTACCTGAATCAGTGTTCATTCGGATGTCATTTATAACTCTGATAAGCGCAGTTTCGGTGCTATGATGGGGTCGGAAGCCTGATTGGAAAGGATCTAGGAGGTCATTGGAGGATAGAAAGGTATTGAGTTGTTGGTAGACAGTTTTTTCGAGTATTTTGCTAATAAAGGGAAGATTTGATATTGGTCTGTAATTGCTGATTATAGAGGGGTCGAGGCTACGCTTCTTTAGCAAGGGCTTAACAACTGCAGTTTTTAGAGATTTTGGGAAAATGCCTGTAAGAAGAGAGGTATTAATTATCTTCAGTATGTCGGTCGCCAGGCAACTGTAGACATTTTTTAGAAAGCTTGTTGGCAGGGTGTCTAGGCAACACGATGAGGATTTAAGGCCTCGTATCGTTTCTTCTAGTTTCTTGTGGTCAATGACATTGAACTGAGTCATGTTAATTAAGCACCTATTCTGTGGGTGCGGCGGAGCCACATTTGTTCTTGATGTGGAAACAGTTAGTCTGATATTTATAATTTTATCCCTAAAGAAGGTCGCAAATTCATTGCATTTGACATTGGATAGAAGATCAGGGGCAATTTGTGGGGGGGGGTTTGTCAGCCTGTCAACAGTGGCAAAAAGAGTGCGAGCGTCATTGGTGTTTTTGCTGATAATGTCGGAGAAGAAGAATTTTCTGGAATTTTTTAGTTCCTGGTTGTAGGAGTGAAGACTATTTTTATAGATGTCATAATCGATGTGAAGTTTAGTTTTCCGCCATTTGCGCTCGGCTTTCCTACAATCTCTTTTTTTGTTATTTACAGAGGGAGCGTTTCTCCATGGTGCTTTTTTCTTACCGGAGATTAGTTTAGATCTAATGGGAGCTACAGCATCAATAGCCTTTAGGGTTTTAGAATTGAAGTTATCTAGGAGATCATTGACAGAGGCTGAGGAGAGGGAAGGGGCCAGCGAGAAAGCCTCCATGAACCGTGTGCTAGTACTCTCGTTGATGTAACGCTTTTTGATGGTTTTTGACCGAGTAAGAGCGATAGGGGTGATCTTGAGTTCAAGAAAAATACAGAGATGGTCGGACAGAGCAACATCACTAGCTGAAAGAAACGATGACTCAAAGCCCTTGGTGATAAATAAATCTAGGGTATGGCCTCGATTGTGAGTGGGCCCAGAGACATGTTGTAACAGGTCAAAAGTGTCAAGGAGGTTATTCAATTCTTTGGCATTATTATCATTGGGGTTGTCAATATGAATATTAAAATCTCCTGCAATAGTTAAACAGTCATGTTCTATGGAGATTATAGAAAGGAGTTCTGAAAATTCATCAAAAAAACTACTAGAGTACTTAGGTGGTCTGTATATAATCAGTAGTAAAATAGAGGGAGAGCACTTCAGAACAGCGGCCAGATATTCAAATGATGAAAAGTCGCCAAACGATACCTGCTTGCATTGAAAAGCATCAGAGAAAATAATAGCTACTCCTCCCCCTTTCTTACCGACTCTGGGGGCGTCAATGTAGTTAAAGTTAGGTGGGGCTGACTCATTAAGAACATATTCCCTGTTGTTTAGATCAAGCCAGGTCTCTGTGAGGAACATGAGGTCCAGTTTATGACTCGTAATCAGATCGTTTATTAGAAGCGACTTGCTTACAAGTGACCTAATATTTAGCAGTGCAGCCTTGATAGCTGCACTGCTAGGTTGAATTTGTAAATGCTTTTCAGAGTGTCCCTGGAGAACAGATACTAGGCTTGGTCCTGGAACAGGACGTGCTGAGAGATAATCTTTGTTTGTTCTGTAGCTAATCAGGGTGGGGATAGTTAGACATCTGATCGTTTCATGATCCTCTGTGACCTTGTTTTTGGGGCAGAAAATGCTTTTTTCTTCAGTTTTCCCCTTTGGGGCGGGCAGGGAGATTGAGGGAAGGGTGAGCGGGTGGGAGGGGGAGGTGGTTTTGAGGGTGGGGGGTCGGAACAAGGAGGTCTTGGGGGTGGGGAGGAGCGAGGGGGTCTTTGGGGTGGGAAGGAGCAGGGGGTGCTGGAGCGAGGGGGTCTTTGGGATGGGGGGGGGGCGAGGAGGGGGAGATGTTGAGGGTGGGGAGGAGCAGGGGGCGCTGGCTATTCTGGCGTGAGTCTGTTCAGCCAGTGTGTTCATGACAGATGGAGAGGGCTGATTAGCCAGTTCTTTTAGGCCAGGAGTCTGTTCGGCCAGTGTGTTCATGACAGATGGAGAGGGCTGATTAGCCAGTTCTTTTAGGCCAGGCGGAGGGGTGCACTGCAGGCTAGCTAGTCCAGCGTCAGCCCGCTCAAACAGTTTGTTGGAGGTGCGGAGCGGGCTAGCTAGACTAACATTAACCTCCTCAATTAGCTTGTTCATGCCAGCTGAGAATGGCAGTAGGTGGAGGGAGGGGGAAAGGGAGGAGGGCGATGAGAGGGAGGTGGAGGAGTGGAGGGGGGGGGAAAATGAGGTCTCCAAGGAAACAGCTGGGGGGGCGTCGCTCCCCGCCGGGTAAACACCTGGGGGGGCGTCGCTCTCCGCCGGGTCATCAGGCCGTTGAGCTGCGGTGGGGGGCGAGAAGAGGGAGGTGGGAGAGTGGAGGGGAGGGGGAAAGAGTGGGGAAGGGGGGGTGGAGGAGAAAGGGGGGGTGGAAGAGAGGAGGGGAGGGGAGAAGATGAAGTCGTCGTCGTTTGGTGGAGCATTGACCAGTTGAGCCACGGCGTCGACCTGTAGAGCCAGGACAGCGGCTGCCGGATGTGTGGCGTTGGTCAGTTGGGCCGGGGCGGCGGCAGGAGGTGGGGCGTCTTTGGTCAGTTGGGCCGGGGCGGCGGCAGGAGGTGGGGCGGCGACCTGTAGAGCCGGAGGTGTGGCGACTGCCGGAGGTGTGGCGTCATTGGTCAGTTGGGCAGGGTCGGCAGCTGGGCCGGAAGCTGCGTCGATCTGAGCATGGTCAGTGGCTGCAGGTGGAGCAGGGCTGGAGGAGAGCTCTGTGGCCGCTGCGTCAGGCTGTCTGTCTTGGGGAGGCTTTAGAGGGATCTTGACCTTGTAATAGTCCACCGTGTATAGTAGATTAGAACTCAGTAAAGCCTCGCCAGCACTATTGAGATAGCGCCCGTCCGTAGTGAAGAGGTGCTCACGCTGCCAGAACAAATTAAAATTCTCAATAAAGTTTACTTTATGTAGTGGGCAGGCGGTGGAAAGCCATGAGCTTAGGCCTAGTAGTCTGCTGAAGCGGTTCGTGCCCTGAGATGGTAAAGGACCACTGATAAAAGCCTCAATGTTTAGAGAGGCTAGCATATTCAGCAGATTGGTAAAATCAGATTTAAGTTTCTCTGATTCTTGCTTATAAATAACATTTTTTCCAATGTGCAGGATCACCCTAGTCACAGCTTTGTGAGATGTAAGTAGCTCTGTGATTTTTCCTGTTATGTCAGAGATTGCGTCTTGAGGGAAGCAGTATGTTTTGGAGTTTCTCCAACTCCTGATGTTTTTCACTGTATAATCTCCTACTCCTACTATCAGGGTTGTTATGGCTTGAGTGTCCTTGGGCTCTGAGACAGTGTTTCTTCCCTGAGGCCTTGTGCTAGCGCTAGCCTGATTTTCCTTCTCATGGAGCTGGGCAGCTATGTCAGCTGGAGGTGATCGAAGCAGGCCAAAACGATTCTCAAGTTGCAATTCCATTAGCGGAGGAGGGGGGGCTGTTTCTCCTCTCGTGACAGTAGTCCATGACCGCTCGTTTTGGTGTTTGTGGTTAAGCAGTTGACGACCCTCATCTCTCGTGCGGAGAGCCCGTGTCAGGCCATTAGCTTGCCGAGCCGAGCACCGCAGGCTGGAATTTAGGGAGGGCCAGCCTGTTGCTGAGCTGATTTCTGGGTTTTGTGGAGTAGTTGTGGATTCGAAAATCACTAATCTCTTTGGGATATGTCTTTGTTTATGCTTCGGGCTCGCAGTTTGGTTAGCGATGTTAGCACGGGCTTTCTCCGGAGCTGGCAGGCTAGCCGCATCAGCTAGCTCTAGGTTGGTAGCCATAGCAGTTTGACTCGGTAGCAGTGAGTCAGCATCCCTGAGAGCTAATGATAATGTACTCACGTTGCTCGTGACATTCCGTGCAATTTGACTCGATGGCAGTGAGTTATTTGAGAGATGAAATATCGTTGTTTCCAGTACGGCAATCCTTTGAAGATGATCACAGCAGCTTATATGAGGCATATTGTCCGACAGTCTCTGGAGTGCTAGGCTATGCTAGGCTATACTTAGCCTGGGTGAGCTCCGAAAGTGCTGTTAGTGGTGATTCCATAAAAATAGGTTAACGATTCAAAATGAAAGATCGTTACTAGAAAGTGGCGTAGTAGTAAAATCAGGGGGATAAAAGAAAAAAGAAAGTTTCGTAGTTAAAAAGCAAAAAGCTGGCAGAGAAGCAGGAGCAAGCAGAGAGGCGACTGTTTCTCTATCGGCAGCAAGGAGAGAGCCAAAGGGACTTTGGAGCTAGCGTTAGCTGCTGGACAGAGCCATCTAACAGAGCCAATAATGAAAAAAAAGGTGCAGTCGCACACATTATGCTACATAAAAAGCATCAGTCAGTCAACATCACATAGTGTCTTTTCTTTAATCTGGTGGCAATTTACTGAGAACTGGAACCAATGCAAAATTTGAACAGATCAGTATGACAATAAGAGTCTAAATTACTATGCCTTTTGTCATTGTGTTTTATCTGCAGACTAAGCAGCTTGGCTTTCCGTTCTATAAAAGCCTTTATTTTTGTATTGACTATAATTGAGTGATACACTTTATTAAAACAATCATATTATATCAGAAGTTTTCTTTTTTTTTGCATTCACAGTGATGTCAGTTAGATTTGGTTAGGTCAGAGCTATGCTCACTACATCCATACATCTACCCTAACCCTTTTTTAACCCCAGGTGTGCATAAAATACAGGTTAAAAATTAAAAAAAATAAAATTATATATCTATTTTTATTATAATAATTAGGGCTGGGTTCAAAAAATCGATTCTCCGATTTTTATTTTAATCCTCGATTATCGATTCATATGTCCAAAGATCGTTTTTTTTTTTTTTTTTTTTAATAAACAGGCTAAAATATTATGCTGTGTGTGGTAGTTGAAACATAGTTTCAAGCTGACGTTTATTTATGTTTGTAGTTGAAACAAAAACAAATACTGTAGGCTACATGAATGGAAATGTTTGATCATTAATATCTACTTTTAGAAATGATATAGGCTGAAATCAAATCACTGTGCATAATTGTGAAAGTGTCTTTATTGACAGATGAAAAGGCTGTTATTTACCCTTTGTCACCACCTGGTGAGTAAATATATGTGTAACTAAAACCATTAAAATTGACAACAGGTCTGCAACTTTTTTTCCCGTGTATCTACTTGGCTGGTTGTGAACCCCTGTGTTACATAACTGGACATGTAATTCAGGGTACAGATCAAAAAACATTTTGAAACATATTGAAATCGATCGAATCGGAATCGAATCGAATCGAATCGAAATTAATCGATTCGCAACCTTGTGAATCGGAATCGAATCGATTCTTGAAATTTTAACCAATACCCAGCTCTAATAATAATTATCGGTTATCGTATCGGTTACCGGCCAGGAGAAGCAGATATTTATCGGTTATCGTATCGGTTGAAAAAATCCATATTGTGCATCCCTAGAGTGAACATGGTGAGAGAGAAGCAGGCAGACAGAGAGAAGCAGGCAGACAGAGAGAAGCAGGCAGACAGATGGCAGAAGAGACAGAGAGAAGCAGGCAGACAGAGAGAAGCAGGCAGACAGATGGCAGAAGAGACAGAGAGAGAAGCAGGCAGACAGAGAGAAGCAGGCAGACAGAGAGAAGCAGGCAGACAGATGGCAGAATAGACAGAGAGAAGCAGGCAGACAGAGAGAAGCAGGCAGACAGAGAGAAGCAGGCAAACAGAGAGAGAAGCAGGCAGACAGATGGCAGAAGAGACAGAGAGCATGAAGCAGAAACAGAGCTGCTTGTTAGCTTGTTAGCACGTCGCTGGCCCAAATAAATAGAAGACGACACACCTGACTGATAATTAGTCTCAGGAGCATTAGCACTTCTGAGTGTGTGTCTGTGTGCATGTGTGTGTGTGTGTGTGTGTGTGTGTGTGTGTGTGTGTGTGTGTGTGTGTGTGGTGTCCACGTGTCCGTGCTTGCATGTGTGTGTGTGTGTGTGTGTGTGTGTGTGTGTTTGTGTGAGTAATGGAAAGGATGGCAGAGGCAAATTGGCCTTTGTGTGTGTCCAAGCTAATGGGTATCCTGGCACACATAATCAGAACCGTTAATCACAGACAGACAGAGAGAGAGAGAGAGAGAGACAGAGAGAGAGAGAGAGAGACAGAGAGAGAGACAGAGAGAGAGAGAGAGAGAGAGAGATTTCCACTGATGTTGAGCCGCAGGTCAGATAAGAATGAGGCAGCAAGTGGAGAGAGGGAGAGAGAGAGAGAGAGAGAGAGAGGGATGACAGAGGTTGAGAAAGGGAGGGAGGGAGCAAAAAGGAGAGAAGGGACAGGGGACAGAGGAAAATATGATTTCCAAACCAGCTGATCAGTAAAATTGTACGTAAAGATTTGAAAAATTGCAAAACATGTTGTGCCAAGCTGGGCTGATGTGCCAAATGCCGGGAAAGACTCAAATCAATAAGGGTCACCCGGCACACTGGCGTTCTCTGACCATTAGCCAATCAAACACAAGCCAACCAGTGGCGATGTATAAATCAGGCCCCTGATTGGCTGCTGAACAAAGACAGTGTCTGCATTTCTAACTAACATCAGTGTAAATCAGCAGCGGTCACGAGCAGATGATGACAGAGGCGGATTTTTGAATTCGGTCATTAGGGCCGAGTAAATGGGCAAAAATGGCTATGAGTGGCCAAAATGAATGAACACAGGTTCAGCACCATGGAGAGCTCCATTCGTTAGCTACTGATGGAGCTCACCTCAGCAGAGTTGGAATCAGCCATGGAAGTGGACTATGAAAACCCTCTGGGGAGAGAGAGGAGAGGCTGTATGCCAACTCTGTGAGCGAGGCCTGACTAAATATATATATATATATATA
>NW_028151793.1:72500-75000 GCF_964638095.1 Poromitra crassiceps
TTCCTCCTCTCTAAGCTGGCCGTTAGGGAGAAAACCTTTCAGTAGAGTCACAAAGCAAAGAGCTCCTTCCTCCCCTCCTCGCCCCTCCTCGCCTCCCTCTCAGCATGCTGTTAAAACACGGGGTTCAAACAGCCAGCATGTCAAAGAGCACAGGCCTCCTCTGAGCCAAGCCTTTCACTTGAACACAGCATCAATGCAACGACACCGTTACGTAGCCAACAACTTGTTCTATGGCCATGATGGTTAGGCAACTAATAACAACTTGAGTAAGGTTAAAGTCCCTGGAAACCAGAAATATTTTATTATTATTTAGCATTTTGAGTTCATCACATCACAGGAGTCTATGTTAATAAGCCACCAGCCAAATTTGAACGATGATGAACATCGCAAAGTATATAAATTTAGGTTTGACAGTCATGGCAAAAGTCATGAGAATCAATTATATTTTAGAGTGTATTTTCTCCCGCGGACTGTGTGGGCGTGTCCCGTCTGCAGCAGGGAAATTTCCCTCTCTCTTTCTCTCTCTCTCTCTCAGAGACCGTCTCCTCTCCTCCGAGAGGGAGAGAGGGAGAGAGAGAGATGGTGTGTGTGTGTTAGAGCTGGGCTCGGGCTGAATTTTCCTTACCGAACCCGACCGAGCCCGTCACATATTTAGCCGAGCCCGGCCCGGCCCGACAGGTGTCAATTGATAATCTGTCCGAGCCCGGCCCGAATCCCCTCCCTGATTTTTTTTTTTTCCCCTCGGAGCGCAGCGAGCGCATAATTCAATGAGTCTGTCCAGCCTATAAACAGCCCTATATAATCCCAAACCAAAATCAGTCCTCGTAATTCAAAGCAGTCAATGATGAATACGTAATGTACAAAGCAAAGCACCAAACAGCCTAATTTGTGCGTGCCGTGCACTGCCCACACAGTCCCACATCGCTGAAAGAAGTACTGCACGGTGTCTGCGACACCAGCGCTGAGGCGACACGCAGCTGACTCCGGGCAGAGCAGCAGAGTGCATGTCTGGGCGTGTTTCATTCGATGCCTTCAGGTGCTTTCATTAACGTAGTAAATTAGCTCAGGAGCTGATGATAGATATATTTGAAGGCAAAAACAAGTGACTGATTACGTGACCGAGCCCGGCCCGAGCCCGAACGCGACTTCAATGTTTCTGTCCGAACCCGGCCCGTAAGTCGGGCCGGGTTCGGGTTCCGAGTCCGACGGGCCGGGTAGCCCAGCTCTAGTGTGTGTACGCTGAATCTTTCAGGAAGTGTAAAGAGCACCCCCTGTGCTCTTTACACAGGTGACCTAATTCGGGGGCGGGTTATTGGATCAGGTCATTAGGGCCGACTAAATGGGCAAAAATGGCTAATTAGTGTCCAAAATGCCCCAACACAGGTTCAGCACCATGGAGAGCACCAGAGTGGAGCGGCACACAGGTGAGCGGAGTTTTAATGAGCCAGTGAACTCTGGAGCAGCACACAGGGGAGCGGAGTTACAATGTGCCAATGAAGTGGACTATGAAAACCCTCTGGGGAGAGAGAGCAGAGGCTACATGCCAACTCTGTGAGCGCGGCCTAACTAAATAGCGAGACGGTCCTCCACTAGTAATAATGAATAACTGCTCTGTCCTTCATTATTCGTCTAGAAAAAGTAGCAAGAACACGCTACTTTTCCCAACACCCCCCCCCCCCCCCCCCCCCCCCCCCCCCTTCCTGCAGGAGCCTTCAGCTTCCTCCGGGGAGACGGAGGCACCGGGTCTCCTCGCTTTGTTTGTCTCGCTCGCTCGCTGGCGCGCGTTCGAGAGCCCTCGAGTCAAGGACACGAGGTAGACGTTTGATTTACACGTTGAAAAGAATTAATTAAACGGCAGAGATGGGACCCAGGGGCTGCGTCACCTGAGGTGAGGAGGGGGGTGTGTGGAGAGGAGGGGATAGGAGGGGAGAGTAGGGGTGAGGTGAGGAAGGGAGGGGTGTGGAGAGGAGGGGAGGGGTGAGGAAAGGAGGGGTGAGGAGAGGAGAGGAGGGGTGAGGAAAGATGGAGAGGGGTGAGGAGAGGAGAGGAGGGGTGAGGAAAGGAGGGGTGAGGAGAGGAGAGGAGGGGTGAGGAGAGGAAAGGAGGGGTGAGGAGAGGAGGGGTGAGGAGAGATGGAGAAGGGTGAGGAGAGGAAAGGAGGGGTGAGGAGAGGAGGGGTGAGGAGAGATGGAGAGGGGTGAGGAGAGGAAAGGAGGGGTGAGGAGAGATGGAGAGGGGTGAGGAGGGGAGAGGAGAGGAGTTGATTGGAAAAGTGAGAGGGAGAGGAAGGGCAGGCAGAAAAAGTAAGTAAGAGATGAGAAGGACATAGTTTTGTGATCAAGGGGAGAGAGAGAGAGAGAGAGAGAGAGAGAGAGGGCAAAAAGAGGAAAAATAGACAAAAGGGACTGGGTTATATCCAACATTTGACATCTCTTCGCTGGTGTGCACACACACACACACACACACACACACACACACACACACACACACGCACAGGGGA
>NW_028151793.1:80000-85000 GCF_964638095.1 Poromitra crassiceps
ACTCCATGCCACTCCCTACCTGTTTTTCCCTCAGCCCAGCTTCCCCCCTCATATCCACTACTCTTCCCATGAACTCCTGCTTCTTAATAACAACTACAGGCTCCACCATGATGCACTCATCCCCACTCGCTCTGCTGGCATCCTCCGCCGCCGCCGATATCTCCACCGCAGCCCCAGACACCCCCGCCATCCTCATTCCTCCACTATCTCCAACATCCATCCGGTCTCCTACATCCATACAATTAGCTCCCACCGTCCCCCCTCCACTGTAACATCCCGCACTGTCAACCTCGACAACCTCCGACCTCTTCTGTTTACCCCCATTACTCCACCCTCCCATCCAACCACTTTTGCCCTCCTCAACACCCGATCACTCAACAATAAAGCCCCCCTCCTGCACGAACTAGTACTGGACAACTCACTTGACTTTCTCCTCCTCACTGAAACCTGGCAACAACCTGATGACTTCTTCTCCCTCAACCAATCATCCCCCCCTGGCTTTAATTACATTTCTAAACCCCGTCCCTCCCGCCGTGGAGGTGGTCTTGCAGTAATATTCAACCAGAACTTTCGGACTTCAGAACTCATCCTCCCCACTGTCTCCTCATTTGAATCACTTGCCTTCAAAACCTGCTTCTCACTGACTGTTATTCTCATCTACCGGCCCCCCAAACCAAACCCATCTTTTTTATCTGATCTGTCTGAACTTCTCACAATTGCCTCATCCCTCTCCTCCCGTCTACTGCTCCTCGGCGACTTCAACATTCACATCGACTCACCAACCTCCAAGTTCACCTCTGAATTCACCACCTTACTGGACAACTTCAACCTCACCCAGCACGTCACTTTCCCCACCCATGTCAAAGGCCACATCCTCGATCTCGTCTGCTCCCTCAATCTACCAGTCCACAACATCCATCCGTCCCCATTCCCTCTGTCAGACCATAGCATCATCCAGTTCACTGTCCCATCCCCAACCCCACGTCCACAGATCCTCAGGCAAATCACCTTCCGGAAAATAAAATCCATTGACCCCCTCCAACTCTCCGATCTGATCTCCAACACTCTCCCCCAGGAACCTCCCCCCACCTCACCTGATGATCTCACAAACAACCTCAACAACACACTATCTGCTTCCCTCAACCTGCTGGCCCCTCTCAAAACAAAAACCGTCTCCTTCACTACCTCTGCACCTTGGTTCACACCTCAACTCCGCACACTCAAACAGACCGGCCGCCAATTGGAAAGACTCATCATGAAAACACCACTCACCGTTCACCTCGAAGCCTACAAACTCCACCTCTCAACTTACAAAGATGCCCTCACTGCCGCCAAGTCTGTCTATTTTTCCTCCATCATCAACGATCCCAGCCGTAATCCCAAAACCCTCTTTTCCACCGTCAACAGCCTCCTCAAGCCCCGCACCGACGCCTTCCCTACCTCCTCATCTGAACAATGCACTGCTTTCCTTCACTTCTTTGCTGACAAAATCACCACCATCTACCAATCACTGTCCCCTCTGTCCCCCCCAGCTGCCCCTACCCCTGCTTCTCTCCTCTCCATCCCGCTTGCCTTTCCTAGCCTCCCCCCCCACCGCCGTCTTTCCCGGTTCACCCCTGTCACTGCCTCCACCGTCTCCAAACTCATCAGCTCATCCAAACCCACTACCTGCTCCCTTGACCCCCTCCCCACCCCCCTTTTGAAATCATGCCTTCCTGTCATCTGCCCCTACCTCACTAACCTCTTCAACTCCTCACTCTCCCATGGCACTGTCCCCTCTGCTTTCAAAACTGCTGCCGTCACTCCCATCCTCAAGAAACCTGGTCTTGACCCATCCTGCCTCAATCACTACCGGCCTATCTCCAACCTCCCCTTCCTCTCAAAAACCCTGGAACGCATAGTAGCCACCCAACTTCAACACCACCTGCACTCCAATGACCTATTCAAACCCCTCCAATCTGGTTTCCGCCCCCTCCACAGCACTGAAACAGCACTCCTTAAAGTCTTCAACGACCTCCTCACCTCTGCCGACTCCGGATCCCTCACCATCCTCATCCTCCTCGACCTGAGTGCAGCCTTCGATACCGTGAACCATATCATCCTGCTCTCCAGATTGGAAGATCTCGGTATCGAAGGTACTGCACTCAGGTGGATTCACTCCTACCTCTCCAACCGTTCTCAGTTCATTTCCCTACACAACCACTCCTCTGCTCCCTCTATAGTTTCACACGGTGTCCCCCAAGGTTCTGTACTCGGTCCATTTCTGTTCATCACTTACATCCTCCCCCTCGGTCAGATCCTCCGTCACTTCAACCTGGACTTTCACTGTTATGCCGACGACACTCAGATCTACCTCAGCACCACCTCCCCCCACAACCCACCCCTCTCCCACATCAACTCCTGCCTGTCTGCCATTAAATCCTGGATGCAAGAAAACTTTTTACAACTCAACAGCAATAAAACAGAACTTCTCCTCATCGGCTCCAAGTCCACTCTCTCCAAAACCAACAACCCCACCCTCACCATCGACAACACCACTGTTTCCCCTTCCTCCCAGGCACGCAATCTTGGTGTCATCATTGACCCCACCCTTTCCCTTGAACCCCACATCCGTCAAATTGTCAAATCCTCCTTCTACCACCTCCGTAACATTGCCAAAATTCGCCCCTCCCTCTCACACTCCACTGCTGAAACTCTCATTCACGCCTTCATCTCCTCCCGCCTGGATTACTGCAACTCACTCCTCCACGGCATCAACTCCACCCTCATCAACAGACTCCAACTGGTTCAGAATGCAGCAGCTCGACTCCTCACCCACACCAAATCCTGGCACCACATCACCCCTGTCCTCAAAGAACTCCACTGGCTTCCCATCCCCTACCGCATCAACTATAAAATCCTGGTCATCACTTACAAAGCCCTTCATAAACTGGCCCCCCCTTACCTCACAGATCTCCTCTCCCCCTACCAACCCTCCCGGTCCCTCAGATCCTCCTCAGCCGACCTCCTTTCCACCCCCAAGTCCAAACTCCGCAGCTTTGGGGACAGAGCTTTCTCTCGGGCAGCTCCCAGACTCTGGAACGCCCTCCCCCAAGACATCAGAACATCAGAGTCCCTCACAGTCTTCCACTCCCGCCTCAAAACCCATCTCTTTTCCACCGCCTTCCCTTAGTCCCTCTGCTCCCTCCCCCTATCCTTGCTAGTGTGCTGTCTCTGTCTACTGTCTTGTCCCACCACTATCGCCCCCCCCCCCCACATAGTACTCAGTGTTTAGTGTAATCTCTGTCGTTATATGTTCACTAACGTCTCCCCCCGCCCCCCTCAGTGTTTAGTTTTGTTTAGCCTATTGTAAAGCGTCTTTGAGCCCTGGAAAAGCGCTATATAAGTCCCATCTATTATTATTATTATTATTATTCAGCGTCAGAAAAATTATTCAGAGATAAACGGCTTTTTGTGAAATTCGATAGAACAGTCACTTTAACCATTCATTTTTGGCATCAGTAAGAGTCAGACATCTAAACAATAGTTTTGAACAGTAATTTCCTCCATAACAGCAGGAAACCCCCCTCTGCTTCCAACTCCTCCCTCCGTGTGTGTTCTCCTCCTGCCTCCCTGGCTCTCCAGCGGGCGTGTCACAACGAAGTTGCTGCTGCCTGGCTGCTGCCTGTTTGCGCGGCCACTGTTTGAGGAAGTCTGGGTGGACTCGCTCGTTTCGTGGAGTTTTGGTTGAGAGCTTTGATGCGATTCTGGTCATATTTATGCTGCGTGTTTCAAAGTGTGCATCCAATCTATTCTTGGAACCCCCCACCGTTGCCACCGCTGTGCATCAGCGCGAAAGTGAAAGCGTTTTCGCCATCAATTTTACAGTATGAGAACGGCTTCCTCGCGCTTTTCCCTCCAGTTTTGGGTCGCCTCTTTCTACTGTGGAGAGACATGTCGACACTCAGTGGGTCGGTAAAATAGATTATACCCATTCAATACCTCCAATTCTGGTGTAGGAGACGTAAAAGGGTTAGATCAACGTCCCACCGTCAAAAAAAAAAAATCGATTCTGAAAACGTGTTAACACGTCGTTGGCAGTCAACAGCTGGATTCTGAAAACGTGTTAACACGTCCTTGGCAGTGAACGTGTTAAGAGCAAAATTAAAAGGCTAGATCTATGAAGAACATGTCATCATTACTGTGCTGTGGGTTTACAATGACAAACTAAATTTCTCCCTATAGGTCAGGGATACTCAACTTGCTTTGCCACTTTCGTGAAATGATAGAAGGCGAGGGGCCAGTTAATAAACAAACAATATACATTTTTCTGTAGCGGATTGTAGGTTTTTGGGGTGTCAGCCGGAGTTTAGGCTGACAGTGTTGTGCACACCGGATAGTTAGTTAGGTTAAGTTAGTTGGGTTAAGTACATACATAAGTGCCTGGGTAGCGAGCAGATGGCGATATTTGACAATTTAGCAGCTAAATCATAGATTATTGAAAGATATTCCATATTCCAGACTGAAATGCTATAACAGAAGTATTGGCCAGAATGACATGAACATTTATTGGACACTTATTCAGCGGACATCTTGCATGTTGCGTTCAGGTGCACTGTAAAAAAAAAAAAAAAAGACAAAAAAGAAAAAAAAAAATTGGTCAACATCTTATTGTGGCGGTCCAAATATTATTGTGGCGGCCCGCCACAAATTCCTTTATGTATGGGAAACACTGATTCCTATCCCATAAACTAACTACGGTACTAACTTGGCCAATTGTTAGAAACATGAACAAAAAACTAAAACGATAATGTCTAAGAATGCAAAGAAATGTAACTGGCTAGTTAAAATGCGCATTCCAGGAATATCGTATTTACAGAAATAGCGATAAAGGCGCGCGCTTGAGAGCGTGGTTGTCAGCAGTCGCCCCTCGGAGATTCCAGGCGGGCGGGCAGCACCCATGCATCGGATTGTCCGCTCGCTCCGCACGAAGCAGCTGGCTGCCTGGTACTCCGCGGATC
>NW_028151793.1:87500-95930 GCF_964638095.1 Poromitra crassiceps
TGTATCCCTTTAAGCGGTTCGCAGCCTCTTTTTTTTTTTTATATATATATTTTATTTTACTTTTTCAGAACATAAAGAAAACAAAACAAGAACAGGAAAAAAGAAAAAACATATATACATACATTCAACATTACAATGCTACAAAATGTCAAAATGTGCTTACAAAACGATTAAAAAAAATTATATATATATATATATATATATATATATATATATATATATATATATATATATATATATATATATACTGTGCAAAGGATCCAAAAGAGACTCAATTACCGCTTTTAGCCTGATCAAAATAGGTCAGGAACGGGTCCCAAATAACGAAAAATTTCCTTGAAGAATTTGACCTCTGGAACAGCGGTTCATGGTCTTAAAGGGATACACACACAAATGCGGGATACACACACAAATGCGGGATACACACACAAATGCGGGATATACACGCAAATGCTGCATCAGGTATCAATGGGTTAAAGCAGCATACAGAATGCCTGGACGCGAGCACTTTAGCATGGAGCTGTTGAACCAGATGAAAGCAATGTTTTCAGGAGAATAGTCACAAACCTGTGTGAAGGTTAAAACATGGTGTTTATTGCTTAATGAGCTGGTGTTCACTGACTGCTCACCTGTTCCAAAACACTGAGGATGACCTCCTCTCTGATGATGACCTCCTCTCTGAAACACCTTCTGCTGAATCACATCCGCAGTCCTGCACCATTACCGAGAGGAAGTCTTTGAGGAATCAAGTTCCACTCTCTTTTGACTTTGCGTTTTAACTTCTCTTTTGACAACTTACAAGGATTAATTTGGCAACAATTTGCTGACGACGTGTCTTTTTCAATATACTAATTTGTGTAGTTCTCTGCTACAATATTCAAGGATGAATGAGCTAAATTACCACTGCAGGATAAATGTGACTTAAATGCATCTAGGGAACTCCTTCAATGGCTTCTTCTTCTTCTATGCAGTGTTTCTTCTCACTCTTCAATGTAAAGAGCAGGATGATGAAAAATGAGCTATAGAGTTTTGTGACCGAGGAGATTTATCACACACAAGCGCACGCACGCGCACACACACACACACACACACACACACACGCCCACACACACGCACACACACACTCACATGCGCGCACACACACACGCCCACACGCACACACACACACACTCGCTCACACTCACGCCCGCCCACACACACACACACACACATGCCCACACACACACAGGCACACACGCACACACACACACACACACACACACACACACACACACACACACACACACACTCTCTCTCTCCTCTCTCTCTCTCTCACACACACATGCACGGCACGTGCACAAACACAAATAGCATGTCCCGTGTGGCCAGTGCAGTGCATCACACCTCAGTTATTGAATGAGGCCATTAGCTGTGTTAATCTATAGAGCAGTTCATGATGCTGAAATACAGCACAGCTGTTTGTGTACCTGCAGCATCAGCCACAGTCATAAACTATTAGACCCCTGCAGGCAGCAAGCTAACGTCGTAGCATGCTTATGGTTTTGATTTGTTTACAGTTATGCTGCCTACACACTACAGGATTTTCAAATCTTAACCGATTTTAAAAACATGAGAGACCACAGACATAAGGACAATTTCATCAGATTTTAACATTAAAATCGCCTGAAGGCACACACTAGACGATTCGGCCAGACTGCGAGACCACACACCAGCCGTTTGAAGTACCGACTCACAGCGATTCCAGCAACTAGACTGTAGGCTGTTTATATCCCACAAAACCGCAATTTCTTCACACAGACAACAGCAGATGGCTCTCCAAACATGCACCGAGCGGCGGGTCCACTTCAAGCAGCGCGGACACGCTCGCAAAATGAGCTAAAACAACGTCCTGTCTGAGAGCTCATATTACAGCATATCCACTCCCTTGAAGCAAACAAACCGCTCCGCTCGGCACATGTTTGGAGAGCCATCCGCCGCTGTCCACCCTGTTTTAAGCTGTGAGGATGCTGGGGAGAGAGGAGCTACATGGCACTGCTGTTGCCACAACTCGTAGCGCTGCATTAACATCCGGGTATGACCGTCGACGCGTCCCGGTCTGTTCGCTCTCATTGGCTATTGCGGGTTCCGTCGGGAGACAGCCATCGTAAATATCAAACATGTTTGATATGCCCGATTCGAGATCGGGCCGGCTCCGATTCAATCAATAATTTATTGACACCAGACACTTGACAATTATTTTGACAAAAAATCGGTTGAGACTAGCCTCGAATCGGGCCACGCCCCCCCGAGGGGAATCGGGCATTAAATCGGGCCTTTTATCCTCTAGTGTGTGGGAAGCATAATGTGCAAAAGTGATAGAAACACTGGGAAAGGAGGAGGGACACAAGGAAGGCAAATTGTCCAAGTGGCACAACACCACCTTATTGTAAACAAGTAAAAAACTATGCACCGATATGAAAATTTTGGCCAATACCGATAACCGATCTTAACATTGCTGTTATGGCCGATAAACGATATTTGCCATGGCCGATATGATCTGTATAGAAACATGTTATATGATCATCACATTTTGTACATATGGAAAAACGCATGTAAACACTGAATTTGAAAAAGTAATGCATTTGCTTATTTCCAAAACATGTAGATTCACCGCATTGTTTCTTCTCAATGTGAACATTTTGGCTGACACTGATAACCGATATTACCACTGCAACATCGGACCGATGCCGATATGTTAAAAAATGTCTAACATCGGCCGATACCTACAGTATATGATTGCAGATATATCGTGCATCCCTAGAAAAAATCTAAAAGACTACTACAAAAGACTACTTTTTAAAAAGCAAAATAGCAAATTATGCAAAATAATATAGCAAAGTGCAGAGCTACTGTGAGCTCTGCACAGTTTGAAAAACACACAGCATAATTAGTGTGGAATAATAGATACAGTAGGATAAATGATATTAGAATAGCAGAGAGTCAATAGTAAGATAATACAGTAGATGAATAATAAATAACTTTGTAATGATCCCCCAAATATATTCAAAGTAACGATCTTGCTCTGGGGTGCCTCAATATTCGTTGCTGACACACACGCACGCACGCGCACACACACACACACACACACACACACACACACACACACACACACACACACACTATATATATATAGGCCTATTTTATTTCCCACAGTGTGCTGGAAAGGTGGAGGAGCAGGGAGGCAGAGCTAAGCAGTGTGTGGATAACACACTGCATGAAGGTATGTAATTATAGCTACAGCATATTAGAATGATCAATAGTGAGAAATACAGAAATCCTGAATAACGCATAATGATATTCAAAATCAATAAGAAAGCAAGCCGAGCTGAACTCTCTGCTGGAGTAATACTGTAATGAAAGAATGGTGGGAGTCCCCCATGAGAGTTGATCATAAAACACTCATTATACTGCTGCCTGCTTCTGTTTGTCTGGAGTAGCTGTCGCCCCACATATACACACATGTCACCCCACATATACACACATGCACCAACACACGTGGCACCCCACATATACACACATGCACCAACACACACGTCACCCCACATATACACACATGCACCAACACACGTCACCCCACATATACACACATGCACCAACACACACGTCACCCCACATATACACACATGCACCAACACACGTCACCCCACATATACACACATGCACCAACACACACGTCACCCCACATATACACACATGCACCAACACACATGTCACCCCACATATACACACATGCACCAACACACGTCACCCCACATATACACACATGCACCAACACACGTCACCCCACATATACACACATGCACCAACACACGTCACCCCACATATACACACATGCACCAACACACACGTCACCCCACATATACACACATGCACCAACACACACGTCACCCCACATATACACACATGCACCAACACACACGTCACCCCACATATACACACATGCACCAACACACGTCACCCCACATATACACACATGCACCAACACACACGTCACCCCACATATACACACATGCAACAACACACGTGGCACCCCACATATACACACATGCACCAACACACACGTCACCCCACATATACACACATGCAACAACACACATGTCACCCCACATATACACACATGCACCAACACACACGTCACCCCACATATACACACATGCACCAACACACGTCACCCCACATATACACACATGCACCAACACACACGTCACCCCACATATACACACATGCACCAACACACGTCACCCCACATATACACACATGCACCAACACACGTGGCACCCCACATATACACACATGCACCAACACACGTCACCCCACATATACACACATGCACCAACACACGTGGCACCCCACATATACACACATGCAACAACACACATGTCACCCCACATATACACACATGCACCAACACACACGTCACCCCACATATACACACATGCACCAACACACGTCACCCCACATATACACACATGCACCAACACACACGTCACCCCACATATACACACATGCACCAACACACGTGGCACCCCACATATACACACATGCACCAACACACACGTCACCCCACATATACACACATGCAACAACACACATGTCACCCCACATATACACACATGCACCAACACACACGTCACCCCACATATACACACATGCACCAACACACATGTCACCCCACATATACACACATGCACCAACACACACGTCACCCCACATATACACACATGCAACAACACACGTGGCACCCCACATATACACACATGCACCAACACACACGTCACCCCACATATACACACATGCACCAACACACGTGGCACCCCACATATACACACATGCACCAACACACACGTCACCCCACATATACACACATGCAACAACACACATGTCACCCCACATATACACACATGCACCAACACACACGTCACCCCACATATACACACATGCACCAACACACGTCACCCCACATATACACACATGCACCAACACACACGTCACCCCACATATACACACATGCACCAACACACGTCACCCCACATATACACACATGCACCAACACACACGTCACCCCACATATACACACATGCACCAACACACACGTCACCCCACATATACACACATGCACCAACACACACGTCACCCCACATATACACACATGCACCAACACACACGTCACCCCACATATACACACATGCACCAACACACACGTCACCCCACATATACACACATGCACCAACACACACGTCACCCCACATATACACACATGCAACAACACACACGTCACCCCACATATACACACATGCACCAACACACGTCACCCCACATATACACACATGCACCAACACACACGTCACCCCACATATACACACATGCACCAACACACGTCACCCCACATATACACACATGCACCAACACACACGTCACCCCACATATACACACATACAACAACACACGTCACCCCACATATACACACATGCAACAACACACACGTCACCCCACATATACACACATGCACCAACACACATAATGTACACATGTAAAACACAGCAAACACACACTTGCCCGTCAGAAGTTTGGACACACCTGGATGAATGTGTTTTCCATTCACTTAAAGCCATTCTGATGTGAAAGCTGCTTAAATGCTTGAAATGTGTGAAATAGTATTATTAAATATAATAAATACATATAAATAGTGAAGTTGATCGTATGTATGGATTTCTTTCCAAAGCCTTTGCCTTTCCATTAAGGCAAAGCACGGCTACTTTAAACAATCTAAAATATTATTATAACTATAAATATTAAAAACGTTGGTCGCTCCATAATGCCACCTGTAACTTATGTCACAGTTTCAATGTATTAACTATCATTCGAAAATTTGAAAATAGTATAAATAAAGCAAAATGCCCCCCCCCCCCACACACACACACACACACACACACACACACACACACATTTGCTGCATCACCTCGCCAGCATTCCTTAATATACACACATGATACTATCTATGTGTCATATCACGTTACAGGTGTAATTATTAATTCATCATCAGATTAATTGCCAGACATGCTAATCACTGCCACCCTGTCACTCATAAGCATGCTGTCTGTTTCCTGTTAACCAATCATATCTCATTAGAGAGGAATAGAAATCAGCTTTTAATTAGTCACCCCAACCGCGTAATAGTCGATAATTGCCTGTGATCTCACGGGGTATGCTGGCAGCAGTGTGTGTGTGTGTGTGTGTGTGTGTGTGTACGTATGTGTGTACATCAATGTATACTCTACAGTATGTGTTGTATCATAATCTGGGCTGTGAGTCACCTATTTTCTTTGTTTACAATATCCATTTGAGGAGAGAGTAGGTGTGTGGATGTGTGTACTATAAATGTGTGTGTGTGTGTGTGTGTGTGTGTGTGCGTGCGTGCGTGCGTGTGTGTGTGTGTGTGTGTGCGTGCGTGCGTGTGTGTGTGTGTAAGAGAGAGAGAGAGAGGGAAATAGAGAGAGAGAGAGAGAGAGAGAGACGTATTGTAATCTGCTGAAGCTTTGTGTGTTTACCCTGACGTCATGTTGACGAGTCTCCCCCTGGTGGCAGGAGGTATCTCCAGCACACAGGGACATGTGCCAGCATTCAGGGAAATAAGCATCCGTTTAGAATCAGCTCATTTCCACACCTCACAACAGCCAGCAGCGTCCTGATGGATGACAACAGGCCAGGATAACTCACTGCTTTGCCTTCAGGCCACAATGGCTGCAACATGCCAAACTCCATCAAACGCTTTCACAGCCACCTAGATGATGGTGTTGTTTACATCTGTCAAGGAGGCATATTTCCTCATAGTTAGTCTGTCTGTCAGCAGGATATCTCCAAAACCTATGAATGCATCTCCATTACATTTCGTGGATAGATGGGTTTGGACCAAGAGAAATTTGAATAGGCTTTGGTGGTGATCCATTTTGGAGACAATGAAGATCATGTTTTAGCCATAACTATGAAACAAACAGCCTGCTAAGCAAGTCACAAGCCAAACTCGATGAACACAATAACAGACACAAAAGATGTCTGACGCCTGCTGGCTCTGAACAGCCAATCAGAAAGCTCAGAAACCACACTGTATCTGCAAACAACTACACCAAGCGTTGATACTGTAACAGTGTGATCACTCACTCTGGCTCCCATAGCTATCTATCACATGACATAGCTATCTATCACATGACATAGCTATCTATCACATGATATGACTCGTGTCTTATAGGTCTACCATGTTTTCATATTATAAATGATGAGTTATGATGGACCAAGCTGGCTGCTAGAGTAGACAAACTTTCCACTGATTCATACATCAGCATGATTGTGGCTGGTGGTAATTTCCTTTCGTGGACAAATCATTTCTTCAATATCTCATTTAGAAACCTGCTTCTGTTGAACTGCGCCACACACACACACACACACACACACACACACACACACACACACACACACACACACAATAATCACAATACAAGTGTGATTAAGTGCAAGAAAAAATGGTGCCATAGATAGAAGAAGCATTTCTGTTGCACAGAGTTAGTTACTTTTCATGATTTCTAGTGAATTCTGAGTTATTGGATAGTAGCTGACGGCATAAATATGTCACATAACCAAACCTCTCCATATTATATTGTGCAATTACAAATTAGTAGAAGGTCAGATAAACAGAAACACAGTGCAGGTGTGCACCAAATTGTTCTTTAAAGAACGGAACAAACAAAGGTTATTTGTGGAACCTGAAATAGTTCGTCTATGGCATCCCTCTGACAAATTAAAGGTACATTCAGCGATGTTTTTGTGTTAAAATGTGTTAAATGGCTCTATATTCTGACAGAAATCACTGAAATATTGAGTGTTTGGTCAGTGACTTGAAACCCCCAACCCCCCACTGTCCTCTATCTCTCTCCTGTAGTGTCCTGCATGCAGGGCGGACGTATCTCCCCAACCGTAACTCTTAGAGACTCTGATGGGATAAAAATTGGCACCGACCTCAAACTATCCAATCAGAGAAAAGTTGACATTTTCTGGGAAACGGAGGGTCATATGCGATGCCTATAATGGGCTATATGTATTTTTCCACCCTGAATCCAACGCCGTCATCCGTGAGTCTGTATGAGTTATGGTTGCGGAAATACCGCCGCCCTGCATGGGTTAGGGGGGTTGGGGGTTCCAAGTCACTGACCAAACACTCTTTCAGTGATTGCTGTCAGAATATAGAGCCATTTAACACGTATTTTAACACAAAAACATTGCTGAATCTACCTTTAAACCTTTATTTTGCTGTGTGCAGCTTTGTGAATCGAATCTGCAAATTCCAAATAAGTATAGGGCCAACTATGCCATCCATACTACAGTATACTTCACTGTAAT
>NW_028151792.1:7500-95896 GCF_964638095.1 Poromitra crassiceps
ATATATACAATCAATGCTCTCTACCCATGGTCACCTATTAGGCTACATTGCCGCCTGCCCTCCTAATATGGTCGGACATGTCATGACGTGTCACAGAGCAGGACACATGGCACAAGGAACTTTCATCACTGCCTGAGACCGCATATTTTGGGATTATTTTATCAAGTGGATTATGTCAATGAACGGGACTTGCGTGGCATCCGTGGACAATGTATACCTTGGGTGGCATTTGGCTTCAGGTTTGTCTTTCACTTTGGTGAAGGGTTCAGCATCATGTCGCTTCCTCCTGAGTCCTGTGTCGACTGGTCTGTCACGCAAGTTCGCAACCAAATTAATGATCAAATGAGCAGTGAACAGGGGGCGTGTCGCGTCACGCGTGATGCACGTGATTCATCCTTAATCGAATTAAAAGTGTTATTTAGACAGTCACTCACGTCTGCACGCAGTGCACGGCACCGCAGCACACAGGCTTGTGAGTCAGTGACAGAGACAGGGCGCTTGACAGAAAATTCAGCGGACAGATCAGAGGGGAAAGACTGGCGGGGGATAATTAATGGACCAAACGGCCGCTACTCGATAACAGTATCGATAAGGTCGGACCTTATTGATTTTCGGGTTTCGGGTCGAGTCCCATCCCTACCTACGAGCGGCTTGAAATCCCCCTCTCTGGCGTGGTCATGTCACCTATATCCAAGCCGGAAAACAACATCTAACTTGTGGGCGTCTCCCCCCCCCCTCCCCCATTTCATGGTTTTCATTGCCCCGTTTGCATCACTTGATAGAGTTTATTGGCTGCGTAAAATGCAGATCAAAGGTTTGGATGTTTGGATTTAATTAATTCAAATTGTACTCAGTACTCAGTATGATTTAAAAAGTAACGAAGTAGATTACATGGTGCAATTCATACTTAAGTAAGAGTAAAATTACAGACTTGAAAAAATAACTTTTAAAAGTACAAGTACCCAAAAAAAGTACTTAATTACAGTAACGTGAGTAGTTGTAATTCGTTCCTTCCACCCCTGGTGTGTATATATATGTGTGTATGTGTGTGTGTGTGTGTGTGTGTGTGTGTGTGTGTGTGTGTGTGTGTGTGTGTGTGTGTGTGTGTGTGTGTGTGTATATAGGTGTATATGTGTGTGGCAATGTGCACTGGAGCTAGCGGCTGAATTACACCAACTAAGGTACAACCTTGCTACAGTGAACATTTAAGCTAGAATCAGGGTGTAAATTACATTTTCAAGTCAACTTGGCATCTCAGGGCTTGTGGAGAGTTTGATTACACCAGGTGAGCAGTATGGAAGCATTCTATGTATTTGTTTTTTCTATGTTTTTGCTCATGGTCAACTTCACTCAGCAGACAGCTCTGTGCCTGTTGTGGTTAGAGTACAGTTCTATCTCTGTGTGTGATGCGTCCAGAGTGCTTTACCCAGTACACCGACTGCATGCAAGTACTGCATAGTACCCCACTTCAAATAAACCAAACTATACCTTTCACAAATCAACTCAATAAGTGTCAAACTAAATGAATGCCTGCTAAACTGTTTTCGGATGTGCGAGATGTGCAAAATAAATAAGCATTGTTTCCGTTTTCGGTGGAGTGTCCCTTTAAGGCCAAAACTAACATCTCAGTTGGCTTTAATTAAAACACAAGATAGGAATACATTTCAAATCACAACACATTGCCGTCACTTCAAATTACCTTCATACCTCCCTTTACATAACATTGAAAATATATTTCAGATTGTGTAAACCTCCCTTTAAACTCACGGATTTGGCTTTTGGAGGTTTCATTCAGCAGGTTTCAAAGATAAGTTGAATTGGATGTTAAAAAACGTTCCCTCTATACTGCCAACTGTCTTGCACCATCTCCATTCATCAGTGATTCAGTGCACCTGGTACAGAGCCTGACCACAGCCCAACTCTGATTGGCTCAGAGTGATGTCAGTCACACTGCAGGATTACAAGCCCGCCAACTTCTGTTTCATGTAAAATACATTGGTGATACATTTTGCAGTGTAAACATTGGTGAACTGGGTTTACAATTATCAAATTATGTGTTCTTAAGTTAAAGCAACTCTGCTCAACATGTGGTAAAATATCAGCCAGGATGAGCGGTTAATGAGTGTCACACCTATGAACAGGTGAGGGCAATGTGACCCCTCAGCACTGGACCCAGATAAAACCACAAGGAAAGATGGCAGGCACACAGCAGGACAAGGTGCAGGGTGATTTTATTTTCCCAACATCAAAAGTGACAGTGAGGCAATCAGCATGGTGTCTGTGGATAAGAACACAAACAGAATTATTTACCCAAATACACAATGTTAACAAGCAATCCAAATTACATCAAATTAGCAATAAACAAACAATGTAACAATCAATTAAAGCAACAATAAACAATATATTTTAACCATGCTAAAGAAAAAAACATATGCAATTCACCTTTAAGGTCAGCATGAGTTGGACTGGCTCACAGCACCTCTGTAGCAGCAGACTGGGGTTTGGGGCAAGTTTTGCACTTCTTTTATAGCCATAGCTCCACCCATCTCCCCACCCACGTGGCACAATCCACAAGTGAGTGAGTGAAGCACTCTGGGAGATGAAGTACACCAGTGGTGGCCATTTTAGTGTGCGTGTGCGTGTGTGTGTGCGCGTGTGCGTGTGCGTGTGCAAACAGACAAAATAGTCATAGGAAGTAGTATGTTTAGCAATAAAAAACAATATAACAATCAAACAAACAATAAACAATATATTTTAACCATGGCTAAAGAGAAAAACATATGCAATTCACCTTTAAGATCAGGATGGCTTGGAATGGCAATTCAACAATGGCTAATAAAACTACAACTTACTTAATAATGCATCTGAAGGGAGGATAAACACCAAAGGACCGAAACACCAACACAGCCTCTACTGCAGTAACGGACACACACTGAGTGTAGAGGCTGATTAGCGTCTTAAGTGCAGGTGTGTGGTGATCAGTCCAGAATTAGGTGCAGGTGTGGTGTATATGTGTGTGCGTGTGTGTACGTGTGTGTGTGTGTGCGCGTGTGTGTGTGTGTGTGTGTGTGTGCGCGTGTGCGTGTGCGTGTGTGTGTGTGTGTGTGCTTTTGATGACTATAGCCAGCACCCTGCATTGCAGCTTGTCATGCAGTCCATTTACCATTAAGGACATGTCTGTATTACACACATAATCCACCACTTTACATTAAAAGTCTGCCCTGAATGGAGATGTTTGAACTAATTGGTGTGGGTTGTGCTGTTACAATGGAAGTAAAGTAAAGGTAAAGTCCCACTGATTGTCACACAATGTGTGAAATTTGTTCTCCGCATTTGACCCATCCCCTGGGGGAGCGGTGAGCGGCAGCGTGCGCCGCGCTCGGGAATCATATGGTGATCTAACCCCCCAATTCCAACTCTTTGATGCTGAGTGCCAAGCAGGGAGGCAAATGGGTCTCATTTTTATAGTCTTTGCTATGACTCGGCCGGGGATCGAACTCACGACCTCCCAGTCTCAGGGCGGACATTCAGACCACAAGGCCACTGAGCTGGACACATGAGTGACAAGGATAATTCAGATTTAATTCTCTTTTTGGACCTTTCACATCTGAAGACACAATAATGTATTGGAATGTTTTTCCTTTCATATATCTGAAAGAAGGCTCCCAGCAAACACAATTACATCATGATGATGTTCTGATATCATCTTTCAGTGACGTCCAGGACTAGGCCAAATCACAGCCGATTTGGGGATCATTTAGACATCTACACAGGAATGTCAAGAGGACGTCGAAATATGACGTTACCATAAATAGGCATATTCAGTTATTCTGCTATGTACACAGTGTGTATTCAGCAGCGTTATACATAATTATATCCAGATTAACCTTTATTCTACATTTTCAAAAAATAAAACAGTTACCTGGCCGTGGTTTGAACCCAGGACCTCCAGCTTTGGTGTCTGCTACTTTACCCCTACACCATCCTTCCACAGCAATGACAAGGCACGGATATAACCTTATTATGGCATAAACTTGTTTTTATTCAAACGTGGGTGTCAAGTCTTTGTGGATCGGGCATTACTGTGTGACATCTAAACCAACTATGTATTATGCTACAGCAGATGCAGAACCCCAAAACACATTGACCCCACCCAAAATGCTACATTCCAACTTCCAGTAGTAGTAGTAGTAGTAGTAGTAATAGTAGCAGAAGTAGTAATAGTAGTAGTAGTAGTGTTGGTAGTAGTGGGAGTGGTAGCAGTAGTAGCAGCAGTAGTTGTAATTGACCGGTTAATGAGTTGTGGGCAATTTAGTGTTGGCGTGTGTTTCATTAAAAGTTACGAGATTTATCATTTCAAAACGGTTTCACGTATCCAAAATCCTTTACTAACCTTAGGTCGGGGTAGTCCATAGATGACCCAGAAAAAGTTTTGTGTGATTTGGCCAAACGGTCTAGGAGGAGCTCGCAAAAGTAGGTTTTTGATCAAATTCAAAATGGCGGAAAATCTACCTCACAGAAATGGGCGTGGCCTAGTGGGTTAGATACATGATGCTCCAGGGAAACCAGTAGATGTGGAATTTTGATTCTACAGCTCGCAGTTCAGAAGTTATGGACCGACAAACGTGAAATTGGCTGTTATAGCGCCACCATCTGGTGGATTGGTGTAATTTTTTTACTCTGAGTAGTGGGTGATGTCGTGAACCTGTGTGGAAAGTTTGGGTGATGGGGGGTGTATGGTTTCTGAGATCCACACACTTTTAGGGCAGGAAAAGAACAAAAGTAAATACACAAAAGTTTAAACATTTATCATTTCAAGACGGTTTCACGTATCCAAATTCTTTCTAAGTTTTTAAATCAGGGAAGTCCAGAGATGACACATAAAAAGTTTGGGCTCATTCGGGCAAATGGCCTAGGATAAGTTCGTTTTTTTTTTTTTTTAGAAAGTCCAAGATGGCGGAAAATCTAGGCACACGCAAATGGGCGTGGCCTATATGGATATATGCGTATTGATCCAGAGAATACAGCCGAAGTGGAATTTTGATTCTACGCCTCACGGTTCAGAAGATATGGACCATAACGCGAAATGGTCTGTTATAGCGCCACCATCTGGCCGATATGGGTATTTTTTTGTTTCTGAGTAGTGAGGCACATTTACAATCTATGTGCCCAGTCTGGCTATGCTGAGCCTTACAGTTTCTGCTGTACATACAGTTTTACCGGAGAAGAATAAAAAAAAAAAAAATCGGAACAGATACAATAGGGATCCACGCACTTCGTGCTTGGACCCCTAATAATAAACGGAACAGATACAATAGGGATCCACGCACTTCGTGCTTGGACCCCTAATAATAATAATAATAATAATAATTGATAGGACTTATATACCGCTTTTCTATGTAGCCTACTCAAATATGCTTATACATGAATATTTCCCTGGGGTTAAAGGCTGCATTACAGTAAAGTGATGCCATTTTCTGAATTTACCAGGCTGTTCTAGCTGGTCTATTAGTTGCCTTTACATAGGCTACTTTGTCATGATATCCACTGAGGTGTACTGAGATGTCATGTGTACCTGTTCAACCAACAAAAGTATCTATCTATCTGTATATTCGAATAGAAGACCAGGGGCCAAATGTAGTGTTAATATGGGCGTAGAGCTTTTTTGGGCTTACACAGATTACACAGTTTTATACATTTGGCCCCAGAAGTGGTCGTGGTTTATAGGGAAAGTCTCATCAAATCTGGCAAATTTATTTTCTAATCTAATATTAGAAAATACATTTGCCAGATTTGATATGATGGCTCATTTGAAATGCTGTAAATGAAATCAATGAATGAAATAGATAAACTTAATTTAAGGTCTTAAATTCAGAAAGTCCAGTTTCCAGGATTTTCCAAGTGGTTTCCAGGACCTTACCATGACCTACCCCAGATCATAACACACCACCATGCAAATGTACAGCCCACTCCAACCGGAGGTGGTTTCCAGACTTTACAAGTAGTTTCCAGGACTTTCCAGGTGGTTTCCAGGACTTTCAAGGTGGTTTCCAGGACTTTCAAGGTGGTTTCCATGACCTTCCCATGACCTTACCTGCATCATAACACACTGCCATACAAATTTACAGCCAAATTTAACTTGGGGAAGTGGTTTCCAGGACTTTCCAGGACTTTCCAAGTAGTTTCCAGGACTCTCCAGGACTTTCAAGGTGGTTTCCATGACCTGCTCATGACCTTCCACGGATCATGACACACTGCCATACAAATTTACAGCCAAATCCAACCTGGGGAGGTGGTTTCCAAGACTTTCCAGTGCTTTCCAGGTAGTTTCCAGGACTTTCCAGGTGGTTTAAAGGACTTTCCAGGTGGTTTCCATGACATTGCCATTACCTCCCCAGGATCATAACACAGTGCCATACAAAATTTCAGCCCAATCCCACCTGGTGTGTGGGCATGCACATGCAGATAACTTCAAGAAAATATGTTTATGTCTCAGAATTAACGTCAAACTTTGAGGCCGTTTTTCTCAAAAACACAGTTTGGAAACAGTTGCGACATAAAGGGGTGTATCTCCCTCAATTGTTGGACTACAAAAATAATTTTGATATCCCCAGAAAGCTGAGAGTCTCCTCTTTCCAACGGTGTATACAACTCAAAATGTATTTTGGGGTCAATGTGACTGATTTTGTCAGAGCAGGTCACATATGATGTCCAGCCAGTGATTGGTACATTGCTGTGCCTTGGTGTTGTATAATGCTAGGTCCTTTGCTGTGCCAACCCGATCTCCAAAAAAATTGTAAAATAGCAACGTTTGTGGACAAACGTTGCTATTTTACAATTTCGGCTAAGAAATTGTAAAATGGTAACGTATGTGTCTACAGCGGTGGGCGTGGTTTGGGCGTGGTTTACGGAGATTTTCTGTTTCTAACCCCTCCCCCTACTCTAATCATAACCCTAAAATCTCAGAACGTTACTATTTTACAATTTTCGAGCCGAAATTGTAAAATAGCAACGTTGGTCCAAAACGTTGGTATTATACAATTTTCTGTGAGACTGTGTTGCAAGGCTGTGCAGGGTCCGCCTAGTAGAGGACATCGGAGGAGATGCTCCATGGTCTGGGGTTCTGTGCCACAGTCACACGTTGTTGGACCACTCAGGTACCCCCATCTGCTTAGGGCTTCCCTGGAACGGCCCACACCTGAGCGGAGCCGGTTCAGGCATTTCCACTTTGCCCAGTTGTTATCTCCTGGTGGGAGGCTTTCGGCGGCGGGGATGTGCATGGTCGGGCTGTCTGAGTGGTTGTTCAGTTTTTCCTTCCACATTGCGAGGCGGGCTTCAGATGGTGTTGTCTCCAGTGGAGCAGTGCTGGTCAGGAAACTTTTCCGTGATTTTAATCGACTGGGGGCAGGTACGTGGCCATGTAGGGGGTGCCTCTCATCTGTGGTTTGCCTGCGCCGCTCTGTCCTGCTGGCTACCGCTCTTCTGATGTCTGGAGGGGCAATACCTGCCAGGATGTACAGGTTGTTGGTGTTGGTTTGCTTCAGGCACCCAGTGATGCATCTACAGCTTTCGTTAAGGGCGGGATCCAGCTTTTTGGCGTGGGTGGATCTTTCCCACGCTGGGCAGGCATATTCTGCAGTAGAGAAGCAGAGGGCAAGGGCTGTGGCACGTAGTGTTTTGGGGCATGCACCCCATCTGGTGTTAGTGAGTTTGCGCAGGATGTTGTTGCGGGTGCTCACTTTTGCCTTTGTCTTTGTGATGTGTGTCTTGAAAGTGAGACATCTGTCGAGTGTGACTCCGAGGTAGACAGGATGCTCGGAGTGTGACAGTGGTGCAAGTGGTGTCTACTTCAATGTAGAACAGTCATTTCTTACACATGATTACTTTTAGCCTTTTAGTCATAAATATTATTGAAAGATATTCCATATTCCAGACTGAAATGCTATAACAGAGTATTGGCCAGAATGACATGAACATTTGGACACTTATTCAGCGGGTATCTTGCATGTTGTGTTCAGGTGCACTGTAATTTTTTTTTTTTTTTCAATTCCATCGCGGGCCGTATGTTGCCCATGTGTGATCTACGGTTCAAAATACAATGCTACAGCATGCGCTGGGACGCGTCATCAGTGATGTTAACTGGGGTCGTAAGGTGTTTCGGGTCTGTCCAACATCATACACCCTCGCCCAGTAGACCCAGCCGAGGCCGATTAAGACCCCGACCCGTGTCCCGGAAGCAGCCGCTCACGGATCAGCCTTCCTACTCTGTCTGCAGCGTTGCCCGCGGAAGGGTTGATCATGCCCAATCCGCTGCAATAGAGCTAGTGCTACACCGCAGCATTGAAAGACCCTTCGGTGCATGGAGGGCTAAGGCTCTGTGGGTTAATCCAGGCCGCGCTCCTCCTTCGTCTCACCAGACCCTCCCAAAAGGCAATCCTACTATGCCGTACCATCATGGCGTACCATGGGCAGAGAGGATGCCTCAAGGAGGCCTGTGCGCTGCACGTCATTCGCCTGCGGCGAGCACCTCGCTCTAGCCTGAAGGACCCCAGGCCGCGCCAATCTTTACACACCTTTTCAGGAGGCTAATCCGTAGCGTTTGTGGATTTCTCCTTCACGAGAGAGCCAGGCTGGACAGCCTACCTCAGACAGTATCTCCGATGGTTGGATGGATGGCATTAGCGCTTTGGAGCAGACAAGTTGTGAAAATAGCCTACATGTCCATTGTCCAGCAATGTCAGGTTATTGTCCAGTATCATCCATTTTACTTTATGATCACTGTTACACTAACGTAAATCTACGGATTACAAGGTCCGGTGTTATGCCAAAAAGTGAAAACTGACTAGTGTGATTAACTTTACAGCTGCAGCTGAATAGTGATCACCATGAAGCGATTGTCTCCCAAAAAGTGATTATTTCTTTCTTTCTTTCTTTCTTTATTGGTTTATTGTGACGGGACAATGCACATTAATGGACATGTTCAGAAATACAGAAGCCTCTATATACAAAAACATGTAAATATGCCGGAGTTAGCTAATGCTAATTTACATCCGTTGTCCCCAATAAATATCAAAACAGTCACTCATTTCATTCATTCAACGCACAGACTGAAATATACATGTAACGTGTCATCGCAAAAGATACCACAGCATTACAGACATCAAAATTACAGCAAAACACAGACAGGATGTACGCAACAAACTGATATACCTGTAGCGTGTCATCGCAAGAGATACCACACATTACAGACATCAAAATTACAGCAAAACACAGACAGGATGTACATGCAGCATGTCAGTCAGTCTCCACATTTCTTGTGACTACCGTTATGGGAAACGACAGTGTAGTCAGTAAACTAGCGTTAGTGCAAAGTTTTGAATGAGTTTTATCGGGCGTGCGCTATGAAGAAGTGTGTGCCTCATTCGGGGGAATATCTCCAGCCACCATTTTCGGGATGAGCTGGAAAACTTCCGGTTAAAACTTTCAAAATAATGTTACTTAAACAAAAGTAAATAGCTTATTGATGCACGTTGGTAGACGGGCCCGAAAATTGAAAATTCACCCTGGAAAACAATGGGGTAGGCATTTTTTAGTAAAAGTACTACATGGGTTGTTTCTATATGATTTTTATGTGCTGAATCCATTTCTGCTGGATGCCAAGCTGTAAAAGTCTCGGTTTAGGCATAAATATTGAGTAATTTGCATAATGAGCGAATTAATTGCCAAAAACTGGGAAAAGGCTATAATTTAGCCTTTAATTAACTTATAAAGGTGATCTAAGAGTTTAAGTCCATGTTTATGATGTCCAGAAATTCATTTATTACCATGGTGCTGTTGTGCTCGTTATTTGGATTAAATTTGGTTGGGTAAAATAAAATATTAATAATCCGAAAATTATTAATATTTCATAAAATTATTAAAATATCAAACATGTAATCCTTGATAAGGATTAACCTAGGGGCACCACCTGCTTGATCGCAGGACCCAACTTTAATCACAGTTAGTCTCTCTGAAGTGTGAAGTCCTAAATCCTTAAACAGAGGTTCACCACAATACCACAAAATCACTCTGAAACAGTTGGATTCATTTAAAGTTGACACTATTTATTCTATGTAAAATAAAAGAGGAATATGGGCATTACAATCAACGAATTTCTTCTATAACTAAGTTACATTCCAAATCATTGACCTGTAGGTATGGAAGTGCGTGTGTGTGTGTGTGTGTGTGTGTGTGTGTGTGTGTGTGTGTGTGTGTGTGTGTGTGTGTGCGTGTGTGTGTGGGGACTCAGGTCAGGTCTTAGAGGGGGCAGACTGGTTGCATCACAACATGGCTGCCTACACAAGACCCTGTGAGTGTGTGTGTGTGTGAGCACGTGCATGTGAGCGTGCACGTGGATGAGAAAGTAGTGCAGGGGAAACAGACGCGACACAATTCACCACTACAGCTGTGCGCTGGCGTTTAACTAGTGACGAATTGTGCCGTTAGTCTTAATGCCTAGATCTGCTCACGCAGGATCGGAGGTGGTCTTAACTAGCATTCAGAGATTCACAGTTTCATGCACATTTATACAGTCACAAATAGCTCCAAGTCATATCATTTCGTTCACAGTATTAAATCAATTCACAATATTAAATCAATATTAACAACAGTTCTTCTTATGCTAATCAATCCTAACTTCTGCCCGAACTAATAAAGGGAAAAATTAGAGCCAGTCCCTTACTCTGTGCACAAGTTTGAGTTCGGTTTGCAGGGGTCTCTCTCCAAGCGGTAGGAGACAGTGGTCTGGATGCGCGTCCACTGTCCAGACGAAGAGGAGAGGTGAGAGAGGAACAGACGGTCGGTCTCTGCGGGCCAAGCTGAGGGGTGCCATGGCACGAGTCCGATACCTCACGAGTCCGACACCTCACGAGTCCGAAAAAAGAGGCATTATATTCCCCGTTTTTCACTAACCCAAAACCTAACCTCTCCCACCCCCACGCCTAAACCTAACCTCCCCCAGACCCTAACCCAAAACCTAACCTCTCCCACCCCCACGCCTAAACCTAACCTCCCCCAGACCCTAACCCAAATTCGGTCTCGTGAGGTGTCGGACTAGGGGGCAGTCCCCAGCTGAGGCGCCTTTGGTCTGCTGGGGGCCGGCGATGCCGGCTTCGGTGAAGGAGAGGAGAGGATCTCAGAGCTAGCTTAGCTCTGGGCAGATAGCCTTAGCCTGAGGTGGCTATGCTATTCTTGGGTCCAGAGGAGTGGGGCCTTGTCCCTCTCTCCCTGTGGTACAGATGATCCTGTTGCAGCGTGCAGCTACTTAGAACTGAAGTCTGGGTGACTTTCTCCTGCGGGGTGGGGTGCAGGGCGTGTCTGTGTTGTTGGTGAGGCACTCCAATTGGCTCACCTTATCTCGCTTACAGACAGGAGAGTTGGCTGTCCTTTTGTCAATCTTTGATAACAAAGGAATGGCTCGCTTCCCTGCCGTTTTATCATAGGTGTGTGAACTCAAATGGCCCGGGTGCTTGGAATGTGGGGGTTTGTGTCTCTCACTGTGCCTCCACACAGACAGTTAGTTTTCACTCAAATGTCTTGCATTCAACATACATGTTCCTTACACCATATCAATGTTCACTCCAAATGTCTGGCCCAACATCCCCCCGATGGTTGAAAGGGTGTGTTCTGGCGCAGTCTTTCAAGCATCTCCAGGGCCATGCGGCCTGAGGGTGGCAACCCATTGGTTGCCTAGTCCGTAAGGCTGAAAGGAGCAAGTTCGTTAGGTCCTACGTTATGTGGTCCTATCTGG
The DNA here is from genome assembly GCF_964638095.1 of Poromitra crassiceps. Lineage (NCBI taxonomy): Eukaryota > Metazoa > Chordata > Actinopteri > Beryciformes > Melamphaidae > Poromitra > Poromitra crassiceps. The sequence goes on from NW_028151792.1 coordinate 19,289, forward strand.
GCTCACGTTCGGGCAGGTCACCTGTGTCCGGGCAGGACCATTTCTCAAGCTATTCTATTATTCTATATCACACAAAGCAATACATTCAGATTGTCATCCTATACTACATCACACGAAGCAATACATTCAGATTGTCATACTTCAAGTTTCCTAGGCAGGGCCTGGGCCCGGTTCTCTGTCTTGGTCACTTAGCTCTTTGTGTTTACACGATTTGCATAAGGGGAAGGGAGAGAAGGAGTGTGAGGTAGTGTGATGACCCAGTCACTAAAGAGGAGTCCGATAGCAATCAGGCTGATGGGGTGTTCAAGGTACTGAGATGAATTGGTTACATGTTTGGTGAATGTGGGTCCAGTCGCCTTGGGGCTGAACTAGACTAGTTTGATCCCTTCAGCCAGGGGCTGCTGTTGAAGGGTGTCTCCAATCGTGAGATTGTGACATTGAAGTGCGTCCATTATCTCAATGACCACGTCATGTCTGTCGGGGTTGAGATAATGGAGGACAGTGTCATCGATGTGTACTGTGCCCCCCTCGGGGGACTGTGTGGAACACCGTCTGATTCCTAGGCTCAGTTTAGTGACCGTGTCATAGCGGTTGTGTGACAGTGTTTTAGCCTATATGTTCTGTGGTTCAATGATTGGTAGGTTGACAAGGAATCCTATTTCTAGATGCTGTGGATCTATGAAAATTGGGATTGCACTGCCAAGACTATATGCCAAGTGTACCTGAGAGGGCTGGACCACGGTGGTCGTGGCAGATTTTAAGATTTGTTCAACCAGAGTTAGGGAGACTGGGTAGGGGGGTATGTTACCCCCGCTCAGACTGGTGACTGAGGAGGATATCTCCCTTGTAAGGTCTTGTGTCAAGTCTCTGGTCGCGTGCACATAGGTCTTGTCCTCTCGTACTATGCTGGTTAGAGTCTGTAAGGCATGGAGGTTGAGTCTGAGTTACTGGCAGTAGGGCTCTATGCAGCCTGGGTTAGTGGTTAGTGCATACTGGCGGAGTGAGTGGACATGTACCTATCCTGGCTACCCTACTAAGTCTCGTTCACTACCTCTGCGGTGGGGCTTGCCCCCCCCCCCCCCCCCTTTGGAGGTGTGTACGAGCTGTTAACTGACACTCCCAGTGGCTGCCGTATCAGCGCTGGGTCAGGTGCATGCGTCGGGTTCTGCACCAGAGTGTCGGTTGAACGATTGTCCAACTTTAAGAAAGGGGTGCCGCGCATCGTCAAGTTTTGTTCTCTGTGCCGGGGCAACGGCTGGGAGAATGCCTGCCTGTCGGGCAGTTCCTGTCCCGGGCTGATGGCCAGGCGTATGGGAACATTCGCGGTTCGAGCGGGAACTGACGCGCGGGTTTCACTTGCGGAGAATGCGGGGAGCAGCCGCTCCTGTTTGCACAGGCAGCGGTACGGCTCTGGGCTAGCGGTGGAAACGTTGCGTGCCGGCAGCGACGTTCCAGCTTCCTTGATGACAGCGACTTGTCTGTCTGTGATAGGCTGGCGGCCAGGTGACGCCCATGGCTTTGCCGTTTGAACCTGAGCCCAAATGCGATTGCTGGAGCAGTCGATGATTGGGACTAGCCGGTCCAGAAGATCCTGGCCAATGAGAAGCGGTTCGGTATCGAGAGGGCTGATGTGAATGGGGTGGCGTATAGTCATCCCCTGGAAGGTGATGTCCAGCAGAGCGCGCTCAGCAATGGGGGTTCGGTCTTGTGTGTAGCTGGTGATGCTAACATCACAAGGCTCGATCCAAAGTGGCCTATTGGTGGTGTGCATGGCTCTGCAGACCTTCTCGAAGGTGTTGGCACTCATCAAGCTGATGGAGGCTCCTGTGTCCACTAAGGCGAGGGTGCGAGTGCACCCCCCTACCACAACTGGGGTGTAGATGTGATGGGCGTTGCCCTTGCGGACAAGGTTGCCCATGAAAGTTAGAGTAGGACGGTTTGGTGAAGCCTGAGAAGGAGACTTAGGAAGGGATCTGGTTCTTCGGGGTCCCCTCTGCCTGTTGACAAAGCGAACTTTGGCAGGTGGCGGAGGTTCCCCCCCGCGTCATGCGACCGGGGTTTTGTCTGGCTCCGGCGGGGAGCCAGCTGGTTTGTCTTTATCAAAGAACATTTTTACTGTGTCAGCTAAAGCGTTCAGCGCGTCTCGGGTCGACTGGTCTTCTGCGGTTGTTCGCCTGTCCCTACCATCTGTGCCACTCCCTGGCTTCTTCTTCTTCTTGGGTTTACGTGGTTTCTTCCATGGCTTTTCCTGGGTTTGGCCTTGGAAGTTACCTGACGGGTGTGGGTCCTGGTCTTGGCTCTGCCAGGACCGTCCCTGACTTGGATGGTAGAAGCTACCATGAGGATTTTGGGCCGGCTCCTGGTTCTGCCAGGGCCGTCCCTGGGGGTTTTCTCCCCCTTTGCCCCCGCCCCTGGAGCTTACCTGCCTGTCGGGCTGGTGGCTGGGTGCGTGGGGCTGCGGTGGCCGGGGAACGGCTGGTGCTCTGACTTGGGGCACTTTGTCACCCTCTCGGGCTAGACTGTCAGCTACTGGGTTCTCTACTCGGTAGACTTCCCTCCCCTGGGCCTCCTCCTCATCCGAGTGGGGCTCTACCCTGTAAACTTGGGAGCCGTCTGTGTGTTTCTTGGCTACCCGGGGGCGTGCTTCCCATGCCAGCTGTGCATACTGTCGCGTATAGCTCAGTGTGGCTTGGCGGTGCCTACAGTGTGTCTCCACATTGGATCTTATGCTCTCGTGCAGGTTAGACATGTACGTGCGGATGAACTCCTCATCTCCCTCCCCACCGCCGGTGGGGGGGCCTCTACCCTGAAAGTAGGCTGCTGACAGGCGCCTGAAGTACTCTGTGGGATCCTCGTCTACTCTCTGCTTCTCGCGTGTAGTGGGTTGCTCCAGATTGGTGTGTGCTCAATGTTAGAGGCACGGTTAGTCGGGTCAAAGCGTTCTATGTCCTTGGCGAAGGACTCGATCCGTCGGTCGCGGATGTCCCTTTCCCGCGTGGTGAGCAGATCCTCAGAGTCGGACGACGGTGAGTCACCGAGGTCGTCCTGCTCCGGGCCGCGCCCCCCCCAATCCAGAAAGGGGTGGGCGTCGCCTCGACCATGGCAACGTCCTTCCTCCCGTCCCGGGGGAGGGGAGGAGTCGATGTAGCGATCATTGCGGTGCTGCCCCCCATCGCGCTCGGGCGCAGATGAGGGGTCGCGGTGATGGCGGTCATCATGGCGTGGCGGCGGCGTGTTGTCACGATTGTGATCATTGTGGCGACGCCCCCCCTCGCGCGTGCACGGTGGGGAATTGTTGCGGTAGTGACGCTCGCTTCTCCTACTCTGCTGGTGATCGTCAGAGCTATGTCCCCCCTCGCTCTTGCATGGCGGGGGGTCATAGCGGTAGTGACGCTCGCTTCTCCTAGTCTCTTGGTGATTGTCGTTCCAGCAGTCGTCTCCCCCCCACCCCAAAGGTGGGGGGCAGTCGTTGCGGCGACGGTCATCTTGGCGACATGGCGGAGAGTAGGCACGACGGCGGTCGACATAGCGATGTCCCCCCTCGCTCTTGCGTTGCGGGGGGTCATCTTGGCGACATGGCGGAGAGTAGGCACGACGGCGGTCAACATAGCGATGTCCCCCCTCGCTCTTGCGTTGCGGGGGGTCATCTTGGCGACATGGCGGAGAGTAGGCACGACGGCGGTCAACATAGCGATGTCCCCCCTCGCTCTTGCGTTGCGGGGGGTCATCTTGGCGACATGGCGGAGAGTAGGCACGACGGCGGTCAACATAGCGATGTCCCCCCTCGCTCTTGCGTTGCGGGGGGTCATCTTGGCGACATGGCGGAGAGTAGGCACGACGGCGGTCAACATAGCGATGTCCCCCCTCGCTCTTGCGTTGCGGGGGGTCATAGCGGTAGTGACTCTTGCTTCTCCTACTCTCCTGGTGATCGTCGTCCCATCGTGGCGGAGAATAGTCACGATAGCGGTCGGTGTGGCGTTCGTTGCCCCAGCGGTCGTCTGCCCGCCGCCCTGTGGGCGGGGAATAGTCGCGATGGCGGTGTGGGGAAGCATGGTCCTCCCCCCGCCGTGACGGCGGGGAGAGGTCCTCACAGCGGCGGCTCTCCCGGCGGCGGCCATCGCCTCTCAGCCACGGGGGAGCGCGGTCGCTCCTGTATCTATTCCCCCCCTCCTCTTGTGGAGGGGAGACTTCGGTCCTACTGTACTCGAACCATGGTTGTTCAAAGGTGGCCTTTTTGTGTCCCCTCTCACGGGTTAGCGAGCCCCCTCGGTCGTCCCTATGCGATTGCCTTAAGGACGTGGACTCGAACGGGGGATTGGGTCCCCTGGCCTCACTGGGCTGGGACCCGAGTACGACGGGCGTGTTGATGTCGTATGGCGAGGGTTCGGCTCCACTACCGAACCCGTTACGCGGTGCAGCCGGCGTCTGGACGCCGTGCGATGAGGACGCTTGTGGAGGCAGACTTACCTGCCTCTCTTCTCCTGGGACCTGGTGGGGGGTGGACGAGAACGGAGGCTTGTCGGTTTCACGCTTACCGTCATTGCCTCCCTCTCCATCACCCTCGTCCTCAGAATCTGCTTGGGCTGCTCGCAGTTTCTTTTCCAAGTCCTGGATTGTCCTCACTTGGTCTTCGTATGAGACCTCCAGGCACGCATTTTGCCTGTCCAACTCAGTTGCTCGGTTATGCAGCTGTGTGTTGGTTTTTCTGTGAAAGGTTTCTCTGTGGAGAACAAGATAAAGCAGCTCTGACAGCATGGTGCAGTTTACCGTACCTGCACTTTTCATGGCGGCTGCTTTTCCTTCCAACATTTTCTCACATTCTTCTTCTGTGAGCTTCCGCAGATATTCGATCTGTCCCCTTTCCGGGGGAACCGCTGCCATGAGCGCTTCATGTAGCAGCTGGTCGGGCGAGGCCGGGCGCTCTGCAGCAGCACCCTGGCCGCTGTGCTGTGACATCTTACCTGCTTGTCAGTGCACTTTTCTTAAGCTTAGGTGGAGCTCGTACCTGTAGCTTGAATGTCAAATAACTTGACTTGAGAGGCAAACGGAAATAGGCTTATAGTCAAACTGTGTTTGCGAAAGTATTTGATGTGTTGTTTCTGTACGCTTTTTGGGTGCTGAATCAATTTCTGTTTCAAAACAAGCTGTAAAGGTTAAGTCATAAATGAAGATGATGATGATGATAATTAGAAGATTTAATAAAAAACACACTGAAATGTTTTTGATCCATTTATTGAATCCATCAAAAGCAAAAACAAAAAATGTACGTGGTACAGATCTATTGAAACTAAACTCTTGATTCGCAGGTTCTTAAAGCATTTAAATAATAATAACATAATAATTAAAACAAAATTGAAAGGGACATGTGTATAGACACATGTGTGTCAATACACAGCGAAAAACAAGCAACATATTTCAATATTAACAATATTTCCAAACAGGTTGCAAAACACAAAACTTTCCACAAATTAGTTATTCATACAGGTATCACTTGAGTTTCTGCACTTGCAAGATGCACTACATGGGTTAGGTTTGCAGCCGCATGTCTTGCATCCAGTGGTGCAGCCACAGGTAATTAGCTCCTCACAAGCGTCTGGAACTGGAGGCAGCGACATAAGTTGAGGAACAAGCAAATTGTCCTCCATCTTCCATCCCATCGTTTTGGGGGTTGGCAGAACTGGGTGCTGCAAGTGGGCCTGCTGCCAGACCAAAATCTGGAAGTGTGAACGCTGAATATGAAAGTAGAGAGAATCTTTGGTTGGTGGTAGTCTCTCTATGCCCTTAATGAACATGCTTGACCAAACTTCATTGATATTGTCTGCATTCTTTGCACCATACAATCTGCAGAAAATAACTTCTGGATCCTGGATGGTTTGGTCAGTAAGTTCTGGACCTTGGCCAAGCCCCTTAAGCAGATGGTTATGCTCTACAAAGACATCCCAACATGTCTTCTTCGTATGTCCTGCAATGTATAAAGTTGAGTCGCTCCCAGTCAGAGCGTGGAAACCTGGAAGCAGGTTGAGGACCTGTTCTTCCATCTGCAGCTTTTCCACTATTTCATGACCTGACATGTACTTTCTTTCATTTGCTGCCCCTGCTTTCATCCCGATTTTTTGGCACGGCATCATCTGGAAATAGACGATCAGCAGTATCAAGACGTCTGTGTCTCTCACAGAGACGACAATGGTCGCAGCACTCCTTTTGATGCAGTGAAAAATAATTCTGCTGCTTCGTGTTTAGCTTCAAAGCTATCAGTGTCATGGGTTGGGTCAGAAGCTTCAACCCTCTCATCATCGCTGAAGCCACCTGCAGCAACTATGGTCTTGTTGGCTGGTGCTCTCAGAATCAGTTGTTGTGAGATAAAGCGAGCAAGGTCTGCTTTGTTGTCCTGGTGAGCAATGAAGTTCTCCCACTTTGCAGGAAGTGGTAAATTTCTGCTCGTAACTGGTCTCCTGATTGCCACGGAGCCTCTTCCACGGCGTTTCCGTGTTCCACTTTTGATTGAGTGCTTGTGGTAGCGATCGAAGAGGACATCAATTCGCTGGAACTGTGCCCCACTTTGGAGAACATATTCAACAAAGATGTCTGCAAGATCTCCAAAAGTATTTGCTGCTTGTGGCTTTCCAATGGCAATGACCAGAGCTTGACCATCAATGACAAGCATTGGCTCATCCTGTAGGTCTCTGTCTTTAAGGTTCTTGGGACATGGAATGTCAGCAGTCAAGATCTTAGCAACTAAGTATTGCCTTTGAACCTGAACGAAGCTGCCCGTCAACCCCTGCCAAGGACAGAGGTACAACAAACAGTTCATGTATCATAATGTTGTCGAGATTCACTGGGCGTCCTGCTTCATATGCAGCAATGAGGCGCTGCAGGATGTTTCTGTCTGCCTTGACAGTTTTTGCCTTCCCAGTTTTTGGGTCTGACTGTCGCTCTTCATACAGTGAAGCTAAAGTCAAATACTTGTTCTGTGTCAGTTTGTCCCTGAACGTAACTCTTCTTTACTCAGATGGCATCAGCCTCTCCTCCACAAAGGCATCCAACTGATCTTGTCCTTTCTGTGGAGCTGCCAACAGATCGTCTTCAATTTCTTGGGTAGCCAAGTCTTTGTTTGCAATGTTTTGCAGTGTCTGGGGCAGTTCAGCTGAAAAGAGACCACATCTCTGCAAGACTGTGAGCAAGGTGTCTTCATCTTTGGAGTCCCGTTTCATTCTCCTTTTCGTGGTCTCATTGTGGATGCAGTCATCACCTAGCTGTTCCTAGACCAAAGGCAACTCTGGTGTCATGGGCTAGTTCGGTTCGGAGGTTGAAAGACAGAGCACACCGGCTGAGAGCTGAAGATATCTTTGTGATCCCAATGATGCCTCCTCCCGTTTTGCCAATACAGCCTAGCCATTCCTGACTCTGGTCTGGGTCCACTTGTTTGAAACTCAAGGGACCATTCAAGCCCCAATGCTGACTTTTTGAACAATAGGCCACGGCTATTTGCCGTGCCCCCTTTTAGCCAGTGGATGTGTAAAGTGCATCAGTTCTTTCTTAGGCGATGACCATCCCTGCTACAAAGTTTTGTGGCGTTACGTGAAGCCATTTGGGAGTTGGGTGTCTTTTTGCGATTGACCACGCCCATTGCCCCGCCCCCTTATGGCCGAGGGGCATGGGAAGTTAATTTGGTTCATCATCGGCCCATGCTACACCCTTCCACCAAGTTTCATAAAAGTTGGCCCAGTAGTTTTTCTGTAATCCTGCTTACAAACAGACGCTCAGACAAACAAATGGTGGTGAAACCATATCTTCTTTGGCGGAGGAATAAAAAAAACTGGGACCCTTATTTCACTGGCATCCGGTGGATTCTTATTGGGGACACATTGAACTTTGAAAAAATGCTGGATGCCAACTTTTACTCAAACATGCCTACATGGTTACAGAATTTTGAAGTTTCGGACCCGTCTATGGAGGAGAAAAGGTATTTCAACGAATGAAGCAGCAAACGAATATCGAAATACTCGTTGTGATGTTATATGGCGTTAAACTGTGGCTGTAACTCAAAATAAATAAGGTTACGTTACAATAAGCGTTTTATTTTGAAAGCAACAAAGCGGACGACGTACTTGTACATTCTGGCTGACTTGACACCCGTGCAGTTCATGCTGCCAGATCCACATGACGATGCGTGCGTAGATCTTCTAGACCATTTTTAAAGGGGTGGGGAGTGGGGTGAGTACCCGAACAGCACAAACGTTACTCGAGTACTGACGTTATGAACGAGTGCTCGAGTACCCGAGTACTCGCGCCCATCCCTAACTACTACCTATTCACTGATTCACTCATATACCAAAATCCATTTGAATTGAAAAATGTTGCTTCTTGTGTCAAATATTGATATGCCATTAAAATGCGATTAATTTAGATTAATTAATTAGAAGTCTATATATATATATATATTAGGGCTTTCAAATGATTAATTTTCTTAATCGCGATTAATCGTGCGATTAACTATAATTAATCGCGATTAATCGCATCTTTGTATCGCATGTTTAAAATGCTATATTTTTTTGGATGGCAAAGCATTTTTAATTAGATATTAATAATTATTACCAGTGTGTCGTGATTAGGAATCAAATGAATGCAAATAAATGTACTTTGTGATCTTGAATTTTAGATTTATTTTCAATTCAATAGAAGTGCAATGTAGACAGGAGGTCACAAAATATCTACAAAATGCATCTTGAATAGAAAATAAATGCACAATAATTGTAAACACTCCAGAACGCTCCAGAACCGATACTTCCGGCGGCGGCGCTGTGGAGCAGTCAAAACCCAAAATGACACAGCCGAAGAAGGCTGTGTCTGAGCTAAAAACTTCCATGTGAATAATGGCTCGGTATTGGAAACTGTGTATTGATAACGTGTATATCGCGTGAAGCCATTGGAGCCGACCTCCCAGTAGTTAGAGGACCCGCGCATCCGAGACTCTGAAGGAAGAATGAGTGAGGAGTCTCGCGCTAGCTACTTTTAGGTGATCGCTCGCCTCAAACTTGTTGTACTTCGGTGATATTTTAATTCCGTTTTACACAAGGTGAAAACTACGGCTCTTGACTTATCCACTGTGCCATTTGGGAAGTAAAACGAGCCATTTAAAAGCGTATTGCTGTCGTTCTCTTCCATGCCTGCATGCACAAGCAGGAGATAGGAAACCGAACGGCTTGACTACAAGTACGGGTGCGCGAAGGGACAAAATAGCGGCATGCGATTAACGCGATAAAAAAAAAAAACGTTATGATCGGCGAGCGTTAACGCGCGGTTAATGCTATATACACCGGTGCTATATACACCGGTATATATATATATATATATATACACCGGTATATATATATATATATATATATATATATACACATATATATATATATATATATATATATATATATATATATATATATATATATATATACACACACACACACATTACACCTCCAGAACCCAATGGTTCTTGGGTTTAATTCAAGAGAGAATGCCTATGCTGCATAAGTATGTATTGGACATATATATAACCATGATGTGTAAGGAATGTTTTAAAATGACAGAATAACTAGTCTTTTGAAGATAGCGATAGCCTTACTGACCTGGGGAAGGATCAGTAAAACGAGAGTGATGCATCACAATGGGACCTTTATATCATGTGACATTCCCGACCAATGATGTCATAACCAACCAGACAATTATGGCAATATGACATCATCGGCAATATGACATGATCAAAGCTGAGATGTTATGACATCAGCGGTGATGTCATACACAATTCCAGTGAAGGCTATATCAACCAACGCACACTAGTGCAAGCCACGTTCAATGACGAGCAAGTAGGTACAGAAGCGGACGTCAGCTCCACGACAGAGAGAGAGAGGACGACTGGGACATGGATTCCTGGTCCTGTTCCATCCATCCGTACCACATGCAGGACGAGCTATATAGGCTATATGGGCTCTATCGTTGCATCGGCCTATGAACTGCGCTCAACGCCAGATGCAGCCCAGAGTAGTGGGCGTAGACCAGCGCACTTGATATTTTGGTATCGGCGCTACACGCAGCATTAAGCATTACAACCACGCCTTTTAAGTGTAAAATTATGCACTATCTGCTCATTGGTTAAGTGCAGTAAACAAATCACATGCTTCACTTTTCAGCTCCAATTGCACGGAGCGATCCAGTCCGGCTTCAGAAAAGCCGAGGGCTCTGATCTCCCCCTCTCCCTTTTACCCCCTCTGTCTGTCTCCATATATAGGCTATTATTCCATATTATTCTCAAACCAATCTAACTGCAGTTTAAATACTGCAAGCATGTAAATACGCTACACTATAGCAAGATCAAAGTGAAAAGAATGTTCTAAACGCATCAGCTAGAAAAATATAGCCTATCCCTATGATGAGATTAATTAGATTGGTGAAAGTTTGCCCAGAATTATATCGTTTTCTCTCCCCTGCTGCACAGGTAGGATGATGCACATAAATATAGCCTACATTATGTAAAGTCATTGCAGAAATGTGTTTTTATTGTAAAACTAAATGTGAAGTAGGGCCAATTTATTGGAGCAGACATCACAGTATAGCACATGACAGTAGAAGCGCATTACGCTGTCACTTATCTAAATCACGTTAAATCGACGAGGGATATATATAGGCCCAGGATGACATATATGTTTCACATAGGGTTGTGTTTGGATTTCGCGATTTTATTTTGTCCAATATTGAAATGTTCTACAATAGCATGTTGTGGTAACATTACACATTATTTCGATCTATTTCGATTGTACCTTTCTATCTATTTAGGCTAATTTGGATGCGATTTATTATCAAAATGTATTAGCCCAATGCATGCTGGGAGATTTCACATGTCTGGCTGTTGCAGGGAAGCCAGGCAGTGAATGTTTGGCCAGAATTATCTCGTTTTCTCTCGCCTTCACATGCAATAGCCTCTGAATGTCACGGGCTCAAAACTGTCATGTTAGAAAAAACTGTCATGTTGTTATACTATGTACGGTAGGCTATAACAACTTCTTTTTTCTGAGAGAGAGAGAACCGGCAAACTTTTTTTCAAGCAGTCGTATTGTGTCAGACTGATGAGCAAGAGAGAGGGAGTGACACAGAGAAGGGTGACAGAGGAGAGGCAGAGGAGCGCTCCGCGCGACCAGCGCACTGAATAGGCCTGGTTTTCAAAAGCGCAAAGCGCTAAATTAACGCCAGCAGGGAAGATATCATTAGGCCGGTAGTTAAGGCCGAAACGCCCATTCTCGCCCATTCTGGGACTGCGCCACGCCCATTTCACGTAAAGCGCATTTCGGGGCCTAAAGCCATGTTGATATCTTCCCGAGGCAGGCGCAAGGCACGTTTTTTTGCGTTTAACTCATTGGCTGCCAGCCATTTCTGGAAAACGGACGCTCCCAGTGCCAGCCCTTTCAGAGCGTTTTCAGTGATTTCTCAAAACCCACAGAATATTGTGTGATATTACTATGTAAACACCAAACACGCCCAAAGAACGATGAGACTCTCTTGTATCATCAGCAAAAAAAAGTTTATTTATATAATTTTCCGTTCTTTAGTTATCAGCAGTAGAAGATAGGTTGGTTTCACCAAAAACAGATGTTTCAAACTAGAACCTGAGATAATGAGGCTTTTGTGAAATGAAGCATTTCAAGCACATCACTGACTCTGAAGCTAATATTGTCTGATGTAGTGACACCTCAAATATCTGAACAGTAATTTCCTTCAATAAAACAGCAAAAACAAAGTAATTTTGATGGCAAAATAATATTTTTTAGCTGCAACCAGCAGCGCTGGCCCCTGCGTGCGCAGACCCTACACCTTCTTGCTGGTCTTGATTTACTGCTGGTGGACATCAGGTATTCCAGCTTGTGTTTGCCAATCTGTCCATCGAGCCTGCTATCTGGGTCGGTGTTGTATGGTGCCCTGCGTGCCCCACCCCCCTCAACTGCAAACTCCTCCTCCGTGGGAGTGTCTCTGGTGGCTCTCTGCTCTGAATTTTCTGCTGCACGTTTCAAAGTGCGCTGCTGCACCCAGCGTCTATTTTCAGAGCGCTCCGCCGTTTTTGTGCGCTGGCTCCCAGCGCTCCCAGCTGAGAATAATTTAACTTTTCAGAAAGACGCTGGTGTCGGGTGCTCCTTTTCTGGCAACTAATCATATGGAGAAACTATCGCAACAGAGACAGAAAGGCTCAATTGTGGGAGCAGATTGGCTGCTGTTCAGAGGCACAGCTAACGTTAGCTCCAGCATGCATCGGTTTCCGTTTCCCCACGGCTTCTTCTCTGTTTTTTCCTCGCCTTTCTCTAATCTGGAGAGCACTGTCGCCACCTAATGGGTCCGTAAAATAGCTTATACACCTTCAAAATCCCCCATATTTTTACAGGAGATGCATCAGGCTTTAATCCACGTCCCACAGTCAAAAAACGCAATTGACGTCTTTAGACGTCATGGGGCCCAAAAGTGCCATACGAGCCCTCTTCCACGTCCGGCGACAACGGTGCAAATGTGCCTGCACAGAAGGCATCTCAACCTCCCCCTCCCGGGACGGAAACAAGGTGGGCTGAAAACCAAAGCAACACTCAAATGGTGACATAGGGTTAGGGTTAGGGTGACATACCCAAGGAGGCGTTGAAGAGCGTATAACGAGCGTACTCAATCCATGGCAACTACGAACTCCAGTGGGATGGGTCAGCAGCAGTACAACACACATGGTTTCTGACTCTTGGTTGACCCTTTCAGCTTGACCATTAGACTGCCGGTCATAACCCAAAGAAAGGCTGACAGTTGTACCTAGAGCCGAACAGAAAGCCTTCCAGACCTGAGTGCAGCTGTGTGAGGGGTACTGTGTTTAGATGGTTTGGAATAACACTGTCCACAAAAACAGCCCTGGAGTTTCACAGCCAAATGTCTAAACCTAAACCAGCGATCCTCAAAGTCCGGACTCCGGTCCGCATCCGGACCCAGACGCCATCCTATCCGGACCGAGCCCTATAACCTCCAAATCATTGAATAGTTACATTTTCACAGAGCGTTTCTATTTTAACCGGCTTTTCTAGTCTTTACGATACTGGTTTAGATAAGATAAGATAAGATAAGATAAGATATACATTTGTCCCCTTAGGGAAATTTGTGCTGGACTCAGTCCTGCAGTTGCACAGTAGATAAAATCACACATTGGAAACATACATAAATAATAATAATAATAATACATCGGATTTATATAGCGCTTTTCCAAATGCTCAAAGACGCTTCACAATACAAAACAATATAATACCATAACTTAAGAATAGAGAAGAAAATAAAGAAAATAAATAAAAGGTGAGAGAGGAGTTCATGGGTTGAAAGCAAGGGTGAAAAGGTGGGTTTTGAGGGCGTGTTTAAATGATGACAGAGTGTCTGCTTGACGGATATGGCTGGGGAGGGCGTTCCAGAGGGTGGGGGCAGCTGCAGCGAAGGCCCTGTCGCCCCAGGTCCGGAGCTTCATTCTAGTGGTTTGGAGGAGGTTAGCATCTGCGGACCTGAGGCGACGGGTAGGCGTGTGGAGGTGAAGGAGGTCAGAGAGATAGGAGGGGGCCAGGTTGTTGAGGGCTTTGAAGGTGATGAGTAATAATTTGAATTGAATCCTGTACGTGATGGGGAGCCAGTGGAGATCGTGGAGGATGGGGGTGATGTGGTCTGAGCGGCGGGTGGAGGTGAGCATGCGGGCAGCGGAGTTTTGGACGTATTGGAGTTTTTTGAGGGTTTTGGTGGGTGTGCCATATAGGATGCTGTTGCAGTAGTCCAGTCGGGATGTGATGAACGCGTGAGTCAGTGTTTCGGCAGCAGAAAAGGATAGTGAGGGGCGTAGATGGGCAATGTTCCTGAGGTGGAAGAAGGCGGATTTGGTGATCTGGTTGACATGCGGGATGAAGGAGAGGGTGGGGTCGAGAATGATTCCAAGGTTGCGGACGTGGGTGGAGGGGGTGACAGTGGAGCCGTCAATGTTGACAGAGAAATCCTGGGTGAAGCGGGTGAGGGAATTTGGGCCAATGATGATGATTTCGGATTTGTCACAGTTGAGTTTCAGAAAGTTTTTTTGCATCCAGATTTTAATGTCAGAGAGGCAGGTGATGAGGGTGGAGTGGGTGGCGGCAGTGATGGTCTTGGTGGAAAGGTAGAGCTGTGTGTCATCTGCATAACAGTGGAATTGGAGGCCATGTTTACGGAGGATGTGCCCAAGTGGTAGGATGTAGAGGATAAATAGTAGGGGACCAAGTACTGAACCCTGGGGGACACCGTGGGGGACTGGGGCAGTGGGGGATTTGGAGTTATTGGTGAAGATGAATTGGTGTCTGTCGGAGAGGTATGATTTGAACCAGGAGAGGGCAGTGTCGGTGATTCCAATGGTGGACTGGAGGCGAGAGAAGAGGATGGAGTGGTTGATGGTGTCGAAGGCGGCGCTGAGGTCAAGGAGGATGAGGATGGTGAGGGAACCAGAGTTAGCGGAAAGTAATATGTCATTGGTGACCTTTAATAGAGCGGTTTCTGTGCTGTGTTTTGTGTGAAAGCCGGATTGAAAGGGTTCGTAGAGGTTATTGGTTTCAAGGTGGGATGATAACTGGGAAGCAATGGCTCGTTCCAAAATTTTTGACAGAAAGGGGAGGTTGGAGATGGGGTGGAAGTTGTTGAGATTGTCAGGGTTTAGTCCAGGTTTTTTAAGCAGTGGTGTAATGGCAGCGAGTTTCAGGGCGGGGGGGACAAGGCCAGTGGACAGAGAGGAGTTTATGACGGTAGTGATCAGAGGAGAGAGTGAGGGGAGGCAGGCCTTGACTAGGGAGGAGGGGATGGGGTCCAGGATGCAGGTTGTTGATTTCATGCCAGTCATGATGGTGGTTAGGTCGGATGCTGTGATTTCAGAGAAGGATGAGAGTGGGGGATTTGGAGGCGGGGGGAGGTCAGGTTCCAGATCAGAGACAATGGAGGTGGAGGAATTGGCCAGTTGATTGTGAATGGTGTCGATTTTGGTTTGAAAGTGTAAGAGAAATTAGTTGCATTGACTGACGGTAAATGAGTTGGAGATGGTGTCCATGGGTTTGAGGAGTTTGCTTATGGTGGAGAAAAGTGTCCTTGGGTTGTTGCTGCCAGATTGTATGACGGAGGAATAGTGGGAGGAGCGTGCATTATTGAGAGCTTCCTTGTAGTGCTGTTGGTTGATTTTGTAGACATCTTTATGAACAATGAGACCGGTTTTGTGGGCGAGGCGTTCAAGCTGGCGGCCCTTGGATTTGAGCTGATGGAGATGGTCGGTGTACATGGTAGGAAGTAGCACACAGCATCCAAACAGTATGCAGCAGTACACAAATTTAAAGTTACAGTGGTTGGCACTGACGGCACCTTGCAAATCCTTAAGGCTACAAGCACCTCTACCTGTCACTGTTCAGGAGCTTAATGGACATGGGCAGGAATGAGTGCTTATAGCAGTTCAGCCTGCTCTTTGGGACTCTCCTTGAATCTCCTACCAGAAGGTATTCTCCGGGCCTGTCTGATGATTGTCTGCTCATAGGTGGTTTGGAGGGATGGATGCTTTGTGATCCCCATGATTTTCATGGCAGTCTTCACTAGGCGAGCAAGCTGTCGTTTATCTTCCAGGAAGCTCACAGACCAATGCATGTGCTGTAAATCATCACACGTGATGCTACTCAGCCAATCAACAAGTGAATCGATTCTCCCTATTGCTTCCCTAGGCTGTGCTGCTGGTGCGGGAGAGTGACACACGGACGGAGGAGAGGCGAGACTCTGAGAAATGCTAGAGATAGAAGTAATTTCACATTGTGTGCTCAAAAGAAACGAGTAGACCGTGAAAACAAAGCTTTAGTTTCAATCCAGAGCAGACAGACTCATGTTCATTCATTGGTCTCACGAGCAGTTAAAAACCAGTATGTCTCGTGAAGTGTGATGCGATCCTGACCAGCTGTCTATGGAAGCGCCACACATGAGCAAAAACACTCAAATCCAGACTGAGGGCACACACACATTCATTGCCCAATGGACAGACAGACAGAGTGGGAGCTCACTTCTATCAAGAGAAAAGGAAGAGGTTTGTTGGCTGAGAGCCTGAGACTGATAAAATGTGAAATGGAGTTAAGAAAAGGAAGAAAAGGAGGAACTTATTTTTCTAAAATGAATGCACTTAATTTTAAGATGCACATTTTTCCTAAGCACTCTGTTGTTATTTTTTAAATGCAGCCATTATTTTACTTGAAATGAGAAAATAACATGTATTCATTATTATAATAGGCTAGTTATTTATAATGAATCCAGTAAATTTACAGTAAAACTGTAAATAAACATTGTTGATGTTTATTTTGATTTAACAGTCAGTCATTGACTACATACAGACATTGTACCATTAGGCTACTGCAGTGGCGTGCAGTCCATTAGGCGAACTAGGCAAATGCTAGGGGCGCATGAGCCGTTGGGGGCGCCAGAGAGGGTAAAAAAAAGATTTTTTTTTTTTTTTTTTTTTTTTTTACAAATACTTTTTCATGATAATAGGCCTATTATCATTTTACAATAGTAGACAAAAAATAAGCACAACAACGTCTTAAGTCTTTAAATAATAGTGAAATCATTTTTCTAATTCTGGCTTTCTGGCTGCCTGGGCTGCAGCACTTTCACCACGGTCCCTAATCCATATCACCCCACCCCCTGCGCGGCCGCGCCCCCTTCTACCTGCTTGGAGCTTTTTCCCAGAGTGGGGGAAGCCCAAGGGAGCTGGAAGGTGGGTGCTGAGGGTGCTGCAGCACCCCCTGGTGGCAAGAAATGGGATTTTCGAAATTGTTGGATTTGGCTGTCTTGTGTTTATACCACCAACAAAATGCATTAAAAAACAGTTTGTGCTTCCCAGCTCTAATCTTATTTCATACACTCTCTCTTCAAAAGTGTTTGATTTTCATCATAATCTGGTTTTCCATAATAATAATAATAAGTTCAGTGTTTATGCCTGTGTTGCTGTCTGTTGTAGTGTAAAACGACAGGTGCTTACATGAAAGAGAGTGAGAAAAGGAGAGGATACTGAATAATGACATCACAACAGTATAATCCTAATGTTAATTTAAAATTAAATATTCTTCTAAATATGGATGAAAGTCCAAAAAACGTCAAATTTTCTTCGCCGCTGCCCTTGCGGGCAGCACCGAGAGTCCCTTCCTTACAGCACCCCTGTTGGGCCAGACATTTTGAATGAACACTGACATTGAATGAAAGACATGTTGGATGAATACTAGCTGTCTTGGAGGAGACAGAGTGGGGCACACAGCCCCCACATACCTGGCCAGTTGGCCAATTTGAATAACACACCCATGCTAAAACGGCAGGGAACCGAGCCATTCCTTTGTTATCGAAGAGTGACAAAAGGACAGCCAACTCTCCTGTCTGTAAGTGAGATAAGATGAGCCAATCGGAGTGGCTGATCTACAACAAAGACACGCCCTGCACATCACATTATATACAGGGTGAAGCCCCAAAATCTTCAGTTCCTACGTAGCCTAGCTACAGACAGGTCCTCCTCTGAGAAGTTCTAAGTGGCACATCGCTACGACAGGACGTGTGGTTTAACTCGAGACAAACCACCCTTCCCCCCTCATCGCAGCTGAACAGCAGGCCGCAACCAGGCCTGACGATACCTGCATCAGAGCTAAGCTAGCTTTGGTATCCTGAACCCGATCCGCATCGCCTCGACCAGGCGAGTGCCTTCAACCCGAAGAAGCAAGCTGTGAGGCCCTCCTTTCCTCCACCGAGACGACAGCAGATCTAATAACCCAACGTGGCCAGCTGAGTTCGACTGCCTGCTCTCACTCCTCCACCCCTGCCTTCCTGCCTTCCTGCCTGCGGACGCACGCTAGACGAGCACCCCCCCCCCCCCTCCTCCGTGCCGGAGGAACCGTGCGAGACCGACCATAACAAACCGCTGCACACGCGTGTGCAGGACTGAGCGCGCACGCCAAGTAAGAGACTGAATTGATCACTCAAGTCCGGGCTTAGAATTGTTTAGAGTTAGACGATATATATCTATAGATATACATGATTGACTGATATGATACTGTAAATGAATCTGTGACTGTTGTGTCTGACTGTAATTGTGCTTATACATGCATTACTGAACCCGAGTGTTTAAACGCTAGCCATTTAACTCTTCACCGAGCCGCTGAAGCGGGTCTAAGGTAGCCTATAAGCCGAGGGGAACTCATTTCACCAGTTCAAAGTCGGTTAAAACTAACCGTGGTGAAGTGAGCACCTCGCGGCCCTTTTTTCATCTAAACAGCGTTATTTCTCCCTCACGGGCACGTGCGTAAGCGCGTGCACGAACCTTTCCCCTATAAATACACACACATAGCCACTGGTCGCCTGACCTCCATTGTGTGCCGAGCACACGCTCCTTTGTCCTCCATCTTGTGTCGAGCCGATCCCTCCGGGTCGGCCATTTTGAGTAGAGACCGGCTGGTTTATTACATACAGGCATACATACCCACACACACACACACACACACTCTGCCTCCCCCTAGTGTCCAACCGGTGCCTTACACTTTCCCTGCAGATAAATTCTCATAACATCACGCTTTCTCCCCCAATGCAGTGAAGTGTTTTAGAATGTAACTTAGTTATAACTGAAATTCATTGACTGTATTGCCAATACCTCTCTATTATTTTATATATAATAAATAGTGTCAACTTTTATTAGAATTCAACTGTTTCAGAGTGATTTTGTGATAACTGTGGTGAACTGTTGCTTAAGGATTAGAAACTCCCCACTTCAGACCAGACTAATTGTGACTAAGGTTGGGTCCTGCAATCAGGCAGGTGGCGCCCCAAGGTGAATCCTTATCAAGGATTACATATTCGATATTTTAATAATTTTATAAAATATTAATAATTTTCGGATTATTAATATTTTATTTTACCCAACCAAATTTAGTCCAAATAACGAGCACAACATTTGGAGCCCCGCCCGAGGGATCTTTCAGGCAGAGTTTACCACAAATATCACAATTTTGACTGAAACACTGAATTTCCCAAATTGCATTGTGTAACCACTGAAGCGCATGCCAAGCTTGCTGAATGCTAGTAACCTCCCAAAACAGCTTCCAGCCAGAACTAGCGAAGCCAGACAGAACTACCACCGTTCAAACTGACACAGACTAAATCTAACACAGACAATCTAACACAGTTCAATCGTTTTGATTTAAGAACCCCTTATTTCAAGCTTGCATAGCTACTAACTCCTAACATTAGGCAACTACAGTGAGAAATCCACAAACGCTACGGATTAGTCTCCCGAAAATCTGTGTGAACATCGGCGCGGCCTGGGGTCCTCCAGGCTAGAGCGAGGTGCTCGGCGCAGCCGGATGACGTGCAGCGCACAGGCCTTCTTGAGGCATCTATTTTTCCATTGGATGCCTGACAACCAGGTACAGACTAGCTGCCTGTGTTGTTGGGAGAGGGCCTGGTAAGACGAAGGAGGAGAGCGGCTGGGAGACAACCCACAATGCCTTAGCCTCCATGCACCGAAGGGTCTTTCAATGCTGCGACGTAGCACTGGCTCTATTGCAGCGGATTGGGAGTGATCAACCCTTCCGCGGGCAACGTTGCAGACAGAGTAGGAAGGCTGATCCGTAGCGGCTGCTTCCGGGACGCGGGTCGGGGTCTTAATCGGCCTCGGCCGGGTCTACTGGGCGAGGGTGTATGATGTTGGAATGACCCGAAACACCTTGCGACCCCAGTCAACATCACTGATGACGCGTCCCAGCGCATGCACAAGTATGTATATATTGAACAGTTGAATTAAAACCTGCTTATATTTAAAATTCAACCATAGGACTTTCGCAAACACAGTTTGACTACAAGCCTATTTACGTTTGCCTCTCAAGTCAAGTTATTTGACATTCAAGCTACAGGTACGAGCTCCACCTAAGCTTAAGAAAGTGCACTGACATAGCAGGTAAGATGTCACAGCACAACGGCCAGAGTGCTGCTGCAGAGCCCCCGGCCTCTTCCGACCAGCTGTTACATGAAGCGCTCATGGCAGCGGTTCCCCCTAGCGTGGGACAGAGTGACTATCTGCGGACGCTCACAGAAAACCAATGTGAGGAATTGTTGAAAGGAAAAGCAGAGACCATGAAAAGTACAGGTAAGGTAGACGCTACCACCCTGTCAGAGATGCTTTATCTTGTTCTCCACAGAGAAACCTTTCACAGGAAAACCAACGCACAGCTGCATGAACGAGCAACTGAGTTGGACCAGCGAGCAACTGAGTTGGAAAAGCAAAAGGCGTATCTAGAGGCAACAGTCGAGGACCAAGAGAAGGAAATCGAGAACTGGGAAAGGAAAAGCGCCCAAAGAGAGGCGGACCTAGAGAGCGAAGAGGAGAAAAGAAAAACAGGTAAGTATGGAGCCAACCCGCTGGCGTGCTCGTTCCCTCCCCGCCAGGTCCATAACCAGGAGCAACAGGTAAGCCCGCCTCCACAGGTACTCTCACCCCACGTTGACCAGACGCCTGCTGCACCAGTGCCATCGCGCCACGGGCTCGGTAGTGAGAGCGGACCCTCACTATATACCATAGACACGCCCGCCATGCCCGGGTCCCAGCCCAGTGGGGTCAGGGGACCCCACCCCCCGTACGAGTCCACGTTCTTAAGGCTAGCGCAGAGGGACGAACGAGGGGGGTCGCTAACCCGTGAGAGGGGCCACAAAAAGGCCACCTTGGGACAACCACACTTCGAGTACAGTAGGACCGAAGTCTCCCCTCCACAAGAGGAGGGGGGGAATAGATACAGGCGCGACCATGCTTCCCCACACCGCCATCGCGACTATTCCCCGCACCCACGCCCGGACGACTGCCCCCCGCCCACAGGGCGGCGGGCAGACGACCACTGGGGCAACGAACGCCACACCGACCGCCCGGACGACTGCCCCCCGCCCACAGGGCGGCGGGCAGACGACCGCTGGGGCGACGAACGCCACACCGCCCGCCCGGACGACTGCCCCCCGCCCACAGGGCGGCGGGCAGACGACCGCTGGGGCGACGAACGCCACGCCGCCTCCCACCCACGGGAGGAGCGACGTCGGCATGGCCAGGAGAGTAAGAGGAGCGAAGGCTACTACCAAGAGACGCCCCTCCTCTTCTCGGGTCAAAGGGAGCGTGGCCTATGGGCGGACGACCTCAACGACTCATCGTCGTCCGACTCCGAGCCAGCGTTCACCACGCGGGAAAGAGATGTCCGTGACCGGCGAATCGAGTCCTTCGCCAGGGACATAGAACGTTTTGACCCGGCGCAACGTGCCGCCAACATCGATCGGTACCTACGAGACGTCGATCGCTACCTCACCAACTTGGAGCGACCCACCACACGAGAGAGACTCTGGCTGGTCTGGAAGACCACCACGAGCACCGTCCGCGATTTCATAGACGTACTTCCCAGTCGGACTCAAAAGAGCTACCGACTCGTCTGCCGGGCCCTCCGACAGGAGTACCGCCCATACTCTGACCCGATCATCGCGCTAAGGGCCGCCGAAGCCATCAAACAGAGAGTAGACGAAGATCCCCGAGAGTACTTCAGGCGCTTGTCAGCAGCCTACTTCCAGGGTAGAGGCCCCCCCATCGGGGGGGGGGGGGAGGGAGATAGGGACTTCCTCCTCACGTACATGTCGAACCTGCACGAGAGCATACACTCCGGGGTAGAAACTCATTGTAGGCTCCTCCATTCCACACTGAGCTATATGCGACAGTACGCACAGTTGGCATGGGAAGCACGACCCAAGCCAACCAGGAAACACCTAGAGAGCCCTCAAGTCTACTCAGTGGAAGACTACTCTGATGAAGAGGAAGCCCAGCGTAGAGAAGTTTACAGCGTAGAGAAGCCAGTACCTGACCGTCTCGCCCTAGAGGGCGACGAGGTGCCCCAGGTCCGGAAGCCAACCGCTCCTCGACGCCCTGCACCCTCACACTTAAAAGACAGACAGCCCAGCCATCGAGGTAGGGGTAGGAAGCAGGAAAGGGGGGGGAGACCCAACCAGGAGCCGGCCCAGAACCAATCAGGGAATGCTTACCATCCCAATCAGGGACGGTCCTGGCAGAACCAGGAGTGGGAACGAAGGCAGCCAGGGAACTCTCACCACCCCAGTCAGGGACGGTCCTGGCAGAACCGGGACTGGGAACAGAACCAATCAGGGAAAGCTTACCATCCCAATCAGGGACGGTCCTGGCAGAACCAGGAGTGGGAACGAAGTCAGCCAGGGAACTCTTACCACCCCGGTCAGGGACGGTCCTGGCAGGACCAGGACCAGTCAGGTAAGAAATCACACAAAACCAACCAGCATAAGAACCAGTCAGGGGACGACACCGACGGTAGGGACAGGCGAACAACCGTGGAAGACCAGTCGACCCGACTGCTGAACGCTTTAGCTGACACAGTAAAAATGTTCTTCGATAAAGACAAACCAGCTGGCTCCCCGCCGGAGCCAGACAAAACCCCGGTCGCATGACTCGGGGGGGAACCTCCGTCACCTGCCAGAGTTCACTTTGTCAACAGGCGGAGGGGACCCGAAGAACCAGATTCCTTCCTAAGTCTCCTTCTCAGGCTTCACCAAACCGTCCTACTCTAACTTTCATGGGCAACCTTGTCCGCAAGGGCAACGCCCACCACATCTACACCCCAGTTCGGGTAGGGGGGTACACTCGCACCCTCGCCTTAGTGGACACAGGAGCCTCCATCAGCTTGATGAGTGCCAACACCTTCGAGAAGGTCTGCAGAGCCATGCACGCCACCAATAGGCCACTTCGGATCGAGCCTTGTGATGTTAGCATCACCAGCTACACACAAGACCAAACCCCCATTGCTGAGCGTGCTCTGCTGGACATCACCTTCCAGGGAATGACTATACGCCACCCCATTCACATCAGCCCTCTCGATACCGAACCACTTCTCATTGGCCAGGATCTCCTGGACCGGCTAGTCCCAATCATCGACTGCTCCAGCAATCGCATTTGTGCTCAGGTTCAAACGCCAAAGCCATGGGCGTCACCTGGCCGCCAGCCTAGCACAGACAGACAAGTCGCTGTCATCAAGGAAGCTGGCACATCGCTGCCGGCACGCAACGTTTCCACCGCTAGCCCCGAGCTGTACCGCCGCCTGTGCAAACAGGAGCGACTGCTCCCCGCATTCTCTGCAAACGAAACCCGCGCGTCAGTTCCCGCTCGAACCGCGAATGTTCCCATACGCCTGGCCATCAGCCCGGGACAGAAACTGCCCGGCAGGCAGGCATTCTCCCAGCCGTTGCCCCGGCACAGAGAACAAAACTTGACGATGCGCAGCACTCCTTTCTTTAAGTTGGACAATCGTTCAACCGACACTCTGGTGCAGAACCCGACGCATGCACCTGACCCAGCGCTGATGCGGCAGCCACTGGGAGTGTCAGTTAACAGCTCGTACACACCTCCAAAGGGGGGGGGGGGCAAGCCCCACCACACAGGTAGTGAACAAGACTTAGTAGGGTAGCCAGGATAGGTGCATGTCCACTCACTCCGCCAGTATGCACTAACCACTAACCTAGGCTACATAGAGCCCTACTGCCAGTAACTCAGACTCAACCTCCATGCCTTACAGACTCTAACCAGCATAGTACGAGAGGACAAGACCTATGTGCACGCGACCAGAGACTTGACCCAAGACCTTACAGGGAGATATCCTCCTCAGTCACCAGTCTGAGTGGGGGTAACATACCCCCCTACCTAGTCTCCCTAACTCTGGTTGAACAAATCTTAAAATCTGCCACGACCACCGTGGCCTAGCCCTCTCAGGTATACTTGGCATATAGTCTTGGCAGTGCAATCCCAAATTTCATAGATCCACAGCATCTAGAAATAGGATTCCTTGTCAACCTACCAATCATTGAACCGCAGAACATATAGGCTAAAACACTGTCACACAACCGCTATGACACGGTCACTAAACTGAGCCTATGAATCAGACGGTGTTCCACACAGTCCCCCGAGGGGCCACAGTACACATCGATGACACTGTCCTCCATTATCTCAACCCCGACAGACATGACGTGGACATTGAGATAATGGACGCACTCCAAGGTCACTATCTCACGATTGGAGACACCCTTCAACAGCAGCCCCTGGCTGAAGGGACCAAACTAGTCTAGTTCAGCCCCAAGGCGACTGGACCCACATTCACCAAACATGTAACCAAGTCATCTCAGTACCCTGAACACCCCATCAGCCTGATCGCTATCGGACTCCTCCTTAGTGACTGGGTCATCACACTACCTCACACTCCTTCTCTCCCTTCCCCTTATGCAAATCGTGTAAACACGAAGAGGTAAGTGACCAAGACAGAGAACCGGGCCCAGGCCCTGCCTAAGAAACTTGAAGGATGACAATCTAAATGTATTGCTTTGTGTGATGTAGACTAGTATGACAATCAGAATGTATTGTTTGTGTGATATAGAATGATAGAATAGCTTGAGAAAAAGTCCTGCCTGGACACAGGTGATCGGCCCGAACATGAGCCCAGATAGGACCACATAACGTAGGACCTAACGAACTTGCTCCTTTCAGCCTCACGGACTAAGCAACCAATGGGTCGCCACCCTCAGGCCGCATGGCCCTGGAGATGCTCGAAAGACTGCGCCAGAACACACCCTTTCAACCATCGGGGGGATGTTGGGCCAGACATTTTGAATGAACACTGACATTGAATGAAAGACATGTTGAATGAACACTGACATTGAATGAAAGACATGTTGGATGAATACTAGCTGTCCTGGAGGAGACAGAGTGGGGCACACAGCCCCCACATACCTGGCCAGTTGGCCAATTTGAATAACACACCCATGCTAAAACGGCAGGGAACCGAGCCATTCCTTTGTTATCGAAGAGTGACAAAAGGACAGCCAACTCTCCTGTCTGTAAGTGAGATAAGATGAGCCAATCGGAGTGGCTGATCTACAACAAAGACACGCCCTGCACATCACATTATATACAGGGTGAAGCCCCAAAATCTTCAGTTCCTACGTAGCCTAGCTACAGACAGGTCCTCCTCTGAGAAGTTCTAAGTGGCACATCGCTACGACAGGACGTGTGGTTTAACTCGAGACAAACCACCCTTCCCCCCTCATCGCAGCTGAACAGCATGCCGCAACCAGGCCTGACGATACCTGCATCAGAGCTAAGCTAGCTTTGGTATCCTGAACCCGATCCGCATCGCCTCGACCAGGCGAGTGCCTTCAACCCGAAGAAGCGAGCTGTGAGGCCCTACTTTCCTCCACCGAGACGACAGCAGATCTAAGAACCCAACGTGGCCAGCTGAGTTTGACTGCCTGCTCTCACTCCTCCACCCCTGCCTTCCTGCCTTCCTGCCTGCGGACGCACGCTAGACGAGCACCCCCCCCCCCCCCCTCCTCCGTGCCGGAGGAACCTTGCGAGACCGACCATAACAAACCGCTGCACACGCGTGTGCAGGACTGAGCGCGCACGCCAAGTAAGAGACTGAATTGATCACTCAAGTCCGGGCTTAGAATTGTTTAGAGTTAGACGATATATATCTATAGATATACATGATTGACTGATATGATACTGTAAATGAATCTGTGACTGTTGTGTCTGACTGTAATTGTGCTTATACATGCATTACTGAACCCGAGTGTTTAAACGCTAGCCATTTAACTCTTCACCGAGCCGCTGAAGCGGGTCTAAGGTAGCCTATAAGCCGAGGGGAACTCATTTCACCAGTTCAAAGTCGGTTAAAACTAACCGTGGCGAAGTGAGCACCTCGCGGCCCTTTTTTCATCTAAACAGCGTTATTTCTCCCTCACGGGCACGTGCGTAAGCGCGTGCACGAACCTTTCCCCTATAAATACACACACATAGCCACTGGTCGCTTGACCTCCATTGTGTGCCGAGCACACGCTCCTTTGTCCTCCATCTTGTGTTGAGCCGATCCCTCCGGGTCGGCCATTTTGAGTAGAGACCGGCTGGTTTATTACATACAGGCATACATACCCACACACACACACACACACACACACACTCTGCCTCCCCCTAGTGTCCAACCGGTGCCTTACACTTTCCCTGCAGATAAATTCTCATAACATCACGCTTTCTCCCCCAATGCAGTGTTTTAGAATGTAACTTAGTTATAACTGAAATTCATTGACTGTATTGCTAATACCTCTCTATTATTTTATATATAATAAATAGTGTCAACTTTTATTAGAATTCAACTGTTTCAGAGTGATTTTGTGATAACTGTGGTGAACTGTTGCTTAAGGATTAGAAACTCCCCACTTCAGACCAGACTAATTGTGACTAAGGTTGGGTCCTGCAATCAGGCAGGTGGTGCCCCAAGGTTAATCCTTATCAAGGATTACATATTTGATATTTTAATAATTTTATAAAATATTAATAATTTTCGGATTATTAACACATTGACTGCCAGCCGTTTTTTTCTTGCTGTAGATAGCTTCTGCCAGGTTTTTTTTTGAGGATTCTAGGCTCATTTTACAAGAGCCGAGGTTTCTCTTCTGTTACGACTTCGTGAACACCAATCATCTAAAAATAACTAATAGAATGTGTGCTTTCTCTGTCTAAAAGAGTTAGTTTGTAGAGTTAGTAGTTATGTAAGCATTAGCAATTGAATACAGCATGGTTTCAGCATCAGAAAAAATATTTAGAGATAAACGGCTTTTTGTGAAATTCGATAGCACACTCACTTTAACCATTCATTTTTGGCATCAGTAAGACCTACACAATAGTTTTGAACAGTAATTTCCTCCATAACAGCAGTAAACTTCCCTCTGCTCAACTCCTCCCTCCTGTGGGCGTTTTTTTTGGGTGCAGCGCCCTGTCACAAGCACTTTCCTACCTTTGCAAATGCACTTTCTCATACTCTCGACCTCTCAAATAAATTTCTGAATAGAAATTAAATTACTCTAAATTATAGCGAAAAAAAAACAAAAAAGAATGGGTTGAAAATCCCATTCTAAAAGCCTTTTAGAATGGGATTTGTTTCCAATTTGGTGTCGGACTAGGGGGCAGTCCCCGCTTGTCACCATTGCTTTGCTGCTGCTGTGCGGGTGTGTGCCTGTCTGTGCGGCCGCTCTTTGAGGAAGTCTGGTTGGACTCGCTCGCGTCTTGGAGTTTTGGTTGAGGGCTTTGATGAAGCTTTTGCGATTCTGGTCATATTATGCTGCGTGTTTCAAAGTGTGTCCCACCCGCAATCCACTATGCAAATCTGCAATCCCGCACCGCCAGCAATCAGCGCGGAAATGAAAGCGCCTTCGCCAATCCACCTTCATGAGAATGGCTTCAGTCACACTGCTTTTTGCTTGCCTTCCTCCTTCCTTGTCGCCACTTAGTGGGTCGGTGGAATGGGTTGTACACGTTGTACACGTCCAATACCTATATAAGAGATGTAAAAGGCTTAGATGCACAACCTACCGTCAAAAAAAAAAAATCGATTTTTTTGACGAGTACACTCGTCGCTGGCAGTTAACAGCTGGATTGTGTTTGACGAGTACACTCGTCGCTGGCAGTTAAGGTGTTAATATTTTATTTTACCCAAACAAATTTAGTCCAAATAACGAGCACAACACCCCCTACCTAAAAGTACTTCCAGCGCCACTGGGGAAGGGCGATTCTGAGCCTGCACTGCAGTGGTGGAATTAGCTGCGATATCATTTTTATTATATTTTCTTTGGGGGGGGGGGGGGGGGGGGGCACCAGCACAAATCTTGCCTAGGGCACCAACTTGGTCAGGCACACCACTGGGCTACTGCAATCATTGAAGTAGCCTAAGTTCAATGGCACTGAAACATAACGCAAGCTTACAATGTTCCGGACCTTCGCTTGAGGCAATTTTCTCTATTTGGACCTCTTTGAATTTTAATTTAGTACCCCTGTCCTAAACAATTGTACTGGATGGTGACTAGCTTTCAAACATAAAAAAAAAACTCCATACTGCTCATCTGGCGTAATCTCACAAGCCCTGAGATGCCAAGTTGCCATGTTATAATCCTTCAGAAGCAAAGTATCTTGATACAAGCTGACCTGGGGAGGTGCTTTCCAGGACTTTCCAGGTAGTTTCCAGGACTTTCCAAGTGGTTTCCATGACCTCCCTGGGATCATAACACACTGTCGTACAAAATGTCAGCCCAATCTGAACTTGCTTGTGGGCATGCACACACAGATAACTTTAAAAAAATGTTATTAATACGTCTCAGAATTGACATCAAACTTTGAGGCAGTTTTTCTCAAAAACATAGTCACGACATAAAGGGGTGTATCTCCCTCAATGTTTGGGCTACACTAATGTTGATATCCCCAGAAGGCTTACATCCTCCTCTTTCCAACAGTTTATAAAACTAAAGATGTTTTGGGGTCAATGTGACTGATTTTTATAGAGCAGGTCACATAACAGCAGCAGTGTGGAATACTGGAATAGGCTACAAGTAGAAAAAAAAGAAGTCAGACCTACATCCGTTTTAAAAGTAAATGTAAATGGTTGGTTGAACAGGTTTGAGGTAGGAATTTGGAATGTATATTTGTATTGAATGTGCATGCGTGTGTCTGTGTGTGTGTGTGTGTGTGTGTGTGTGTGTGTGATATTACTGATGCCTGTTCTTTGTTGTATTGTTTTGTTTGTCTGAGACCAAGGACCACAGTGGAAGCAAGTCCATGACTGTGTCTACCCTAGATGTTTTGTTGAGATGCATGTTCTTTTGTTTCATGTGTTTTTAACCCAATCAATCAATCAAACCCAATCTTGGGTGAGCTCCTCGACCAAAAAGGTTACAATAAGATCATGTCTATAGAGTACATTAACTTTATTGATTGATTGATTGATTGATTGATTGATTGATTGATTGATTGATTGATTTAATGAGTCATTTTTATTTAATGAGTCATTTTTATTTACTTTCTCCTCAGGGGTGCACTTTGTGGATAAATACCGGCATATCCTGATCCAGAGAGTGACAATGGTATCCCCAATCTTGGATGAGCTCCTGAGCAAGGGCGTTATCAATCTAGAAGGCTACAATCATATCAGATCTAAATCTCCCAGCCAGGAGCAGCTGAGGGAGCTCTATACTTTTCTGCATGGAGATAAAGGAAAATATATCTTCTATGAAACCCTTAAGAAATGCGAGGAGTTTCTTATGGCGGAGCTCGAACAAACAGGTTACAATAATATCATGTCTATAGAATATATGAACTTTATTTATTTATTTATTTATTTATTTATTAATGAGTAATTTGTATTCTCTTTCTCCTCAGGGGACTTTGTGGATAACCGAAAGAAACAGGAGAAGTCTCTTTTGGTGGACCTCGAGAAACCCAAGAATCAAGACAGTATCCCAGCAGTATTTGGGATTAAAAATGGTAAGTTGGATAGCGAGTAACAGAAGAACATCTAAGAGCAAGGGGCACTTAATTTCAGAATCAGAATCAGAATCAGAATCAGAAAGACTTTAATAATCCCCGGGGGAAATTGGGACAAATCACAGTTGCTCGTTCACAAAACACACATATCCTAAAATAAATACACAGTAGTAGTGCAATAGTAAAATAAGCAGAATAGAAGAAACAAACAACACAACATAGCATGGAGTAAACAGTATAAACAGTATAAACGTTAACCAGTATTACTGCGATAGGAGCAAAGTAGTGGAGTACGTTTAAGTAAGCAAATACGTAGAGTGAGTATACCTTACGTGTAAAATTGTCCTTATTGCACACTGAACTTATATTTATATTTATATTATTCGGCTTGCCCCATACGTTACACGTGGCTCAGCCAGGCACTTTTCCAGTTAGCCTATCTAAATTATTGCACACTGAACATGTATTATTATTCGGCTTGCCCTATACGTTACACGTGGCTCAGCCAGACACTTTTCTAGTTAGCCTATCGGCTGGCTCAATCTCAGGGAGACTGAGCGTCTCCGAGGTGCTCTTTTAAGAGAGGCATTAAATAGGCCAATGGCCACAGGCAGGAATGATTTCTTGTGCCTCTCCGTGCTGCATCTAGGTGGAATCAGTCTCTCACTGAATGTACTCCTGTGTTTGACCAGCACGCCATGGAGTGGGTGCGAGTCATTGCTCATGATGGAGCGTAGCCTGGATAACGTTCTCTTCTCTGACACCGCAGTCAGAGAACCCAGGTCCAGCCCCACAATGTCCCTGGCCTTACGGATCAGTTTGTTAAGTCTGTTGGCATCCGCCGCCTTCAGCCTACTGCCCCAGCACACAATAGCATAGAGGAAGGCACTAGCCACTACCGACTCATAGAACATCCTCAGCATGGTCCGGCAGACGTTGAAGGACCTCAGTCTTCTCAGAAAGTAGAGACGGCTTTGCCCCTTCTTGTAGAGTGCATCAGAGTTCTTAGCCCAGTCCAGTTTGTTGTCAATGTACACTCCAAGGTACTTGTAATCATCCACTATGTCAACACTGACCCCGTGGATTGAAACAGGGGTCACCGGAGCCTTGACCCTCCTCAGGTCCACCACCAGCTCCTTTGTCTTTGACACGTTGAGCTGCAGGTGGTTCTCCTCACACCATGTGACAAAGTTGGCCACCACATCCCGGTACTCATCTTCGTCACCATCTTTGATACATCCCACTATCGCAGAGTCGTCAGAGAACTTCTGAAGGTGGCAAGACTCAGTCAGGTAGGTGAAGTCCGTGGTGTAGATGGTGAAGAAGAAGGGAGAGAAGACCGTCCCCTGTGGAGCTCCAGTGTTACTGACCACTCTGTCTGACACACAGTTCTGTAAGCGCACATATTGTGGTCTGCCAGACAGGTAATCCACAATCCAGGCCACCAGGGGGGCATCCACTCGCATCGCCGTCAGCTTCTCACCCAGTAGAGCCGGCCTGATGGTGTTGAACGCACTGGAGAAGTCAAAGAACATGACTCTCACAGTGCTGGCTGGGTTGTCCAGGTGAGCGTAGGCGCGGTTGGTCAGGTAGATGACCGCGTCCTCCACTCCCAGTCGGGGCTGGTAGGCGAACTGGAGGGGGTCAAGGGATGATTTGACCAAAGGCCTGAGCTGCTGCAGGACGAGTTTCTCCAGGGTCTTCATAATGTGGGACGTCAAAGCTACCGGCCTGTAGTCATTGGAGCCGCTGGGTCTTGGCTTTTTCGGTACAGGAACGATACAGGACGTTTTCCACATCACGGGGACCTTTTGGAGACTCAGGCTCTTGTTGAATATCAGCTGTAGCACATCACACAGCTGGGGGGCACAGGCTTTGAGCACCATAGGGCTGACGCCATCCGGGCCAGCTGCTTTTCTCGTGTGTAGTCTCATCAGCTGATTCTTCACCTGGTCCGCTGTGATGGTCAGCGTGGGTGGGGGGGGGGTGGCATCCTCAGCTCTGAAGCCCTTCGGGGGGGGGGGGGGGGAGGAGGAGGGGGGGGGATGTGACCTCGTCTCTGGGTGACGGGGTATGAGGGGGGGGGGGGGAGGTGGGCCATCAGGTGGGCCATCAGCCGGAGCCAGAGAGAGGGCGCGGGGGGGGGGGGGAGCCGTATGGCGGGGGCTGCTGTTGGAATGCAGCGGTCAGGAGAGTCAGGAGAGTCGGGGGAGGGGGCACCCGGGCCAGCTGCATCAAACCTGTTGAAAAACAGATTCAATTCATTGGCCCGACCAACCCCCCCCTCCACCCCCCCGCCCCCTGCTATGTTAAAGCCCGTGATGGCTCTCACACCTCTCCACACCTCTCTCATATTGTTCTGCTGAAGCTTTGCCTCCAGCTTTGCCCTATAGCACTCTTTAGCTACTCTAATGCTCACTTTCAGTTCTCCCTGGATGGCTCTAATCCTGTCTCTATCCCCCGACCTAAATGCACTTTTCTTGGCGTTCAGGATGGCCTTAATGTCTTTAGTTACCCAAGCTTTGTTGTTCGGAAAACATTTTATTTCCTTTGTGGGTATGTTGCAGTCCACACAAAAGTTTATGTAGTCCGTAATGCACTCTGTGATTCCATCTATATCCTCGCCATGTGGATCACAGAGTGCCTGCCAGTCCGTTACCTCAAAGCAGGCCCTAAGAGCCTCAGTTCCCTCCTCTGACCATACCCTCACTGTCCTGGAGGTTACAGGCAGCTTTTTTACCATCGGGGTATATCTAGATCTGAGGTAGACTAGGTTGTGGTCGGCGCGGCCAAGCGGGGGGAGGGGTGACGAAGAGTAGGCAGCATCCTTCACGTTCGCGTACATCAAGTCAATAGTTTTATCGCCCCTAGTGCTACAGCTCACGTACTGTTTAAAGTTGGGCAGTGTCTTTGACATAGTCACGTGATTAAAATCTCCTGATATCAATATCAATGCACTCGGGTGCTTAGACTGGAGTCCCGCAATGGCGTTGTGGATAATGTCACACGCTGATATCGGATTAGCGGAAGGTGGGATGTAGATCGCCACAACAATCACATGAGAGAATTCCCTGGGTACGTAGTATGGCCGTAATCCCACGGCTAAAAGCTCCGTGTCAGGTGAGCACGAGCGTTCTTTAATGCTGATATGAGCCGGATTACACCATTTATTGTTAACAAGAATGGCAAGGCCACCTCCCTTACTTTTACCGCTCGAGGTGCTATCACGGTCTGCCCGTATAGTCTGGAAGCCATCAATTGATGCGTTGCAGTCCGGAATGTCCTTATTTAGCCAGGTTTCCGTGAAGCACATTAGGCTGCTCTCGCGAAATTCCCTCTGAGACCTCGCCAGACCTGTTAATTCCTCCATTTTATTCGATATCGATCTGACGTTGCCCATTATCAGCGAGGGGAGATTTGGCTTGAATCTCCGACGTTCTCTTCTGGCTTCGTTTTTCCTCTGCCTCGCTCTCCTGCCTCTCCCACTCCTACCACGCCGTGCATTCTTTATCAGTTCCTCCGGAATAAGCGGCGCTGGGACCGACTCGCCGGCCGCCGGCGAACGGAGCTCCAGCAGCTGTGCTCTGCTGTAAACAATGGCCACATGTCCTGGCGCCAGCTGTTGTCCCCAGGCGATACATTGTAATAGCAGTAAACCGGTCAAAAATACGTTAAAAATTCCTCTGAACCGCATGGTTACAGGCGGATACACTATTTACACAATATATACACACGATAAGTGTTAGAAAAGAGCGATAATAATAATAATAATACAAAGAGCACGGAAACGAACGAGCAGCTGCAACAAGCGACCTTTCCTGGTCGACGCCTGCGCACCAATCCACCAATTTGGTGGAAGATATGGACAGAAATATGTGTCACTAAATTAAATTTAGGGACACATTGAATGAGTTCCAGTATCTTGGGGTCTTGTTCTCGAGTGAGGGGACAATGGAGTGGGAGATGGGTCGGAGCAGCGGGAGCGTTTGCTTTACCACACCGTTGTGATGAAAAGAGAGCTGAGCCAGAAGGCAAAGCTCTTGTATGGAAGCCCATAGCTGACTCAATTCAAATGATAATTTTAACTTGAAAATGGTAATGTAATTCCTCAATAACATTATCATTTTCAACACATTGTAAATTTTGTCAATTGTAAAATTATTTCAGTAAAAATTAAAATTAAAATGGAATAATCCAATTTTCATTTTCATTTTCATATACTTGTAAGGGCTTTCTATGACTATATAAGAATTAAAATGACAAGCTGTTTGACATTTAATTTTCAAAGTCCATAGCCCGCTCTACAATGGACTATATTAAAATGGTAATTTAAATTTGGTAATGAAAATGCAATCCGAAAAATGCAGCCTAATTTTCCATCTCTGCAAGCATTATTTAAGTCACAATTCAAATTAAAATGCATTTTTGTAGAAAATGTCAAATGTGTGGAAGTGTGTAAAATAAATACGACAGTCGGGAGTATGGAGTCTCTGATCTTTACTTGTCACTTCCAACAAGAACAGCTCATACACAGGTACAAACACTCCCTTCTATATCCCCCCACACAGGTGCAACCACTTGCCTAATCACCACCCATTCAGTGTCCATTCTGAGGTGAGATACCTCCATCTAGTGTCCACCACACAGGCCCCCCCCGAACACTCAGAATTGACATTCAGTTACATTAAACCCATACAAACCCCGCTAACAGTACCCCCAGTGTCTTTAGTCTTTCTTAGGAGGCCTGACTAAGCGGCCATAGCTACTGTATTTCACAGTCACAGGGAGCGTGGAAGGAGCAGGGGTAGGGGCAGGGGGACGTCCCCGCCGACGATGAGGCTTTGCTGGTGGAACAAAGGATGGAGGGCATGGGACAGGGGCAGATTTGGGTGGCCGGCCCCGGCGCGGGGGTTGAGCCAGCTCAACTGGCTCGTCTGGAACCACATGAGCAGGTTTAAGACGATCAATCGCAATCCGTTCTTTATTCCCCCCTATGTCCACCACAAAGTTCTTGGCGCCCGCCTCAAGAACACGGAAAGGCCCGTCGTAAGGAGCCTGCAGCGGAGAACGGTGGGCATCGTGCCGGATGAACACATAGCCGGCAGCCATCAGGTCCTTCGGAATGTAGGACTGGGGAAGGCAGTGATGTGTGGGAACCGGGGCAAACGCACTCGCTGCGTCCCGGAAGGCCCGGTGAGTAGTAGCATACCCAGGGGGCGAGGAAACAGGAAGAAACTCCCCAGGGACCCTCAGCGGTTGACCAAAAACCAGCTCAGCTGAAGAGGACCGCAGATCTTCTTTCGGAGCCGAACGCAGGCCCAGCATGACCCACGGCAGACGGTCAATCCAATTGCTGTCCGTTAGAGTGGCCCGGAGAGCAGCCTTCATGGAGCGGTGAAAACGTTCACACATTCCGTTGGCCTTGGGGTTATATGCTGTGGTACGATGTAATTTCACCCCAAGTCTCTCAGCTACAGTGCTCCACAGCTCAGAAGTGAACTGGGATCCCCTGTCCGAAGTGAGATCCAATGGTGTGCCAAACCGGGTCACCCAACCGGAGATTAACCCCCTGGCCACCTCCGTAGTCGCTGTAGATGACAGGGGAACCACCTCTGGCCACCTGGTGGTCCTGTCCACCATAGTGAGGAGGTGAGTGAATCCCTGGGACGGGGGAAGTGGGCCCACCAGGTCCACGTGAACATGGTCAAACCGCCTCTCTGGAATGAGAAACGGTTCCAGGGGGGCCTTAGTGTGACGATGCACCTTGGCCCGCTGGCACGCCACACAGGAGGCCGCCCATCCTTTGACGTCCTTCCGAAGGCCTGGCCAGACAAACTTGGCCCCCACCAGCTTCACTGACGCCCTTACCCCCGGGTGTGAAAGGGCATGAATGGCGTCAAATACCCGACGGCGCCAGTCTGTCGGTACCATGGGGCGGGGCTGACCCATGGAAACATCACAGAGGAGCGTGGCACCGCTGTCGTGAAACGCCACATCCTCTAGTCGTAGTCCTGTCGCAACCGTCCTGAACGCCTGAAGCTCTGAGTCGGTGAGCTGGTCGGCAGCCATGGCAGCATAGTCTATGCCCAGGTGCACAGGACTGATGTGCGCCCGGGAGAGGCAGTCCGCCACCCGGTTATCTTTGCCGGCCACGTGTTGAATGTCTGTAGTGAATTCCGATATGGCGGAAAGTTGACGCTGCTGTCGACCCGACCACGGCTCTGTGGTCTTGGCCATGGCAAAGGTTAAAGGTTTGTGGTCCACAAAAGCGGTGAACTTTCGTCCCTCCAGCATGAACCTGAAGTGGCGCACAGCGAGGAAAAGGGCCAACAACTCCCTATCAAAGGTGCTGTATTTCCTCTCATTGTCCCGAAGCTTCCTACTAAAAAAGGAGAGGGGCTGCCAGGCGCCAGCCACCCACTGTTCACACACCGCCCCCACTGCATAATCAGAGGCATCGGTGGTGAGGGTGATAGGAGCAGCAGGGGACGGGTGGGCCAGCATGGCAGCTTTGGCGAGAGCAGCCTTTGCATCTTCAAATGCCTGGACCCGCTCCGGGGACCAGTCTACCTCCTCGTTCTCCTTTTTCCCCTTCAACGCCTCGTATAAGGGGTGCATGAGGTGAGCAGCGTGTGCTATAAACCGATTATAGAAATTAATCATGCCAAGATATTCTTGCAGGGACTTGATGGTGAGGGGGCGGGGGAAAACAGCGATGGCCTCCACCTTGGTGGGTAGCGGAACAGCCCCCAGGGGGGAGACATGATGACCCAGGAAATCGATGCTGGGCAGGCCAAAATGACACTTAGCTGGGTTCACTATCAGTCCATGCTCATCGAGCCGCTTAAAAAGCTGTTGGAGATGCCCCAAATGCTCCTCTGCCGATGTACTTGCTACCAGGATGTCATCCAAATACACGAACAGAAATGACATACCTCGCAGCACCGTGTCCATCAATCGCTGGAATGTCTGAGCTGCCCCTTTAAGCCCGAATGGCATACGCAGAAACTCAAACAGCCCAAAGGGTGTAATGACTGCTGTTTTGGGCACGTCTGGTGGATGGACCGGCACCTGATGGTAACCACGCACCAAATCTACCTTAGAAAAGATGGTGGCCCCCGCCAGGTGGACAGAGAAGTCTTGAATATGTGGAACTGGGTACCGATCATGGGTGGTCATATTGTTCAGGCGACGGAAATCACCACACGGCCGCCACTTCCCGTCCGCCTTGGGGACCATATGCAGAGGGGAGGCCCAAGGACTGTTGGATCGGCGCACAATGCCGAGCCGTTCCATCGTGGCGAATTCCTCCCTGGCTATTGCCAGTTTAGCAGCATCCAGGCGGCGTGCTCGTGCATAAACCGGTGGCCCCACAGTTGTTATATAATGTTCCACTCCATGCTTAGCAACTGAGGCAGAGAAAGCGGGGACCGTTAGAGCAGGGAATTTGGCGAGGAGGCGCTGGTACACATCCCCTGTGGCGAGCATATTGGCAAGGGCAGGTGGGCCCCCGGGCCCCCCCAGTGTGCACGGGTATGTGCCAAAAGACACAGAGTCAATCAGCCGACGGTTTGCAACGTCCACTAACAGTCGGTTAGCACACAAAAAATCCGCACCCAGTATAGGCACTGACACAGAAGCTATAATAAAATCCCAACCAAACTGATGTCCATGGAAACACATTGTCACATACCTCGTACCAAACGTACGGATGGCAGTACCATTAGCCGCATCCAGCGGTGGTCCATGCCCGTTCCCCAATGCGTCCACGGCAGACGCAGGCAGGATGCTCCTCTGGGCGCCCGAATCCACCAGGAGCAGCCTCCCAGAAGACGTGTCCTCAATAAACAGCAGCTCATTGGTGACGCCAGCACTCATAGCCGCTAACGAGCGCCGGCTCTCGCGTTTCCCCGGCTCCCAAAACAGCAGGGCGGAATGCAACGCTTCGCCTTGGTGCCAAAACGGCGATGGTAAAAACACAGTCCATCATCCCTCTGTGTCTGATCCCTGTGCTCATACACCCGATCCGACACCGCAGCGACAACGCACTGGCGGGAGGCCAGCAGTATCCTGTCCGCTTCCTCTGCTAGTCCCCGATAATCCTTAGTGCGCACGAGAGGCGAGCTGGCCAGAGCCGTGCGCACTGGTGTCGGGAGTTGACGCAGGAAAAGCTGGACAAAAAGAAACGTGGTGTCACCTGAACCGAGCAGTGCTAACATGTTTTCCATTAGTTCTGTAGGTTTACTGTCCCCCAATCCATTGAGGGACAATAGGCGCTCTGCGCGCTCTGCGTCGGACAGCTGGAACAAGCGTAACAGCTGCTCTTTGAGACCGTTGTATTTCCCGACTGCCGGTGGCTCCCTGAGGAATCCCATCACCCGGCGAGTGGTGGAGGAATCCAATGCTGCGACTACGTGGTAGTATTTGGTGTCATCCACCGTGATTCCGCGGAGGTGAAACTGCGCCTCAATATGCTGAAACCACGGGGCCGGGTCATGTTGCCAAAACTCAGGTAACTTTACTGTAGCCGCAAACACAGCGGGAGCGGCGGCCGCTTCTTGACCATTCTCTAGCGACATGCTCAATAATTAAACAAACGTCCGGGGTCACCACTGTGGAAGTGTGTAAAATAAATACGACAGTCGGGAGTATGGAGTCTCTGATCTTTACTTGTCACTTCCAACAAGAACAGCTCATACACAGGTACAAACACTCCCTTCTATATCCCCCCACACAGGTGCAACCACTTGCCTAATCACCACCCATTCAGTGTCCATTCTGAGGTGAGATACCTCCATCTAGTGTCCACCACAAATGATAATTTAAATGGTATTTGACATTTCATTTTAATTTAGTCATACTGCTTTTCAATGGACTATATCAAACTTGTAATTTAAATGTGGAAATGTAAATGCAATCCAAAAAATCCAGCCTAATTTTCCATCCCTGCAAGCATTATTTAAGTCACAATTCAAATGAAAATGCATTTGTATTTGACATTACATGTTTGACATTCGACATTACATTATCAAAGACTGAACATGCTTTGCAATGTACTCTATTCAAATGAAAAACAGCAAAACAGCGCCTCCCGTGTATCCCGTGTATGTTCACTTTGTGCGCTATCACTGACAAAACCCAATTGGAAATGGCAATCTGTCAGGCCGCTCGTCAAGGCGGGCCTTCACTTAGGAGGATGTCACTCATTGGCTACTTTCAGGCTGCCCCAGTTGACCGCGGAAGTAAACAGACCCACTTCCGGTCTGTCGCCGTCAACCACCGCAGACAGGCATGTAATGTGCGTTTTTGTTCATATTTAAAGAAGAAACAGCATTATTTATCGGTGCATGGTGTTCATACCGCGGAAAAGTAAAAAACAAGGTGAATTTTGCCATTAGGAAGGAAGACGCGAGGCGGATTGTTTGCTATGGTTACCATGGTAACGTTACCCTCTGTATGGCTAATGCTAACGTTAGTGAGTAATATAGGACGTAAATATCTACAACCACAGGCTGTCAACGGAATAACTGGAGAAATTAAACCATGCCAGACATAAACGGCAAGAAGTGGCTGTGATGTGGATTAACGCTAATGACGAAATGGACGAGATGACGAAATGGTGAGTGTACGTTAGCATGTTGCTGCTACTTGCAAACGAATTTGATCATCTACTGTAAGAGATAACAACCTAATGGTAATGTTTGCAATATAAAGCAGCGTCAAGCATAGTGCTATAAATTATACTACTTATGCTAGTTGAGTGTCAATTCATAGTAAGGTGAATGTGCCAACATTACTTCTCTACTAATGTTATTTAATAATTCACATGGGGGAGTCATTAGATTAGATGTAGCTACGCTACAGGATGTACCTCTAAAACTGAAGATGAGCTTCAGTTACATGAAGTGAGTTTATAACCAACCAAGCAGCTTCCCATGGTATAGCTATATCACTTTCCTCCAGTCTGCATGTGGCGTGACTGGTGGTTGGTCATCCTATGGCTGTACTATGAGTATAATAACTGCTGGGCTCGCATGTAAATAAATATGAATAAATAAATAAATACATATATACACACACACACTGTGAATAATTACATATCTAAACTAAATTTCATTTTGCTGCTATATGCCAAGTGCAACATTTTTCTGACCATTAAAATGATCTCATATCTCTTCCTGTCCTTTGTGTGTGTTCCAACATCTACAGGTGGCCATTAAGTTTGATGGGAACATGAACGTCACCTGGGTTTATCGGACGCTACATTTTCATGTTGATGCTCGTCTGCCACAAGAGCCACACACTGAACAAGCAGCTATTCGACATGCTGACTGGTGGTTCTCATCAGGAGGATATGAAGCAAACACATGTGCATTTTGTGCAAGTTCACATACAAAACAAAAACCTGCCATTACAGCGATATGAAGCAAACACATGTGCATTTTGTGCAAGTTCACATACAAAACAAAACCCTGCCATTACAGCGAACCACGTGAGACCTGCCAACAGCAAATCCTGTACCATCTGTATAGTCCTGATTTACTGTACGTCTCATTGTTTGTGATGTATCTGCAGTCTGCACCAACATAACCAAGACACATTCCTCATGTTGAAGTGACCCTGTTCAGGAATATGAACTATATGCTATTTATGTTTTTGTTTTAAATATTGGGTTTGTTATGAATTACTAATTTTGACAAGGTAAAATAAAACATTTTTAACGTAACTGCACTGGCTGCATGAAAACTTTTGTCTTGATCAGAGTTTGTTGTACAAAGTTTGTAGTTACAAATATCAACATTGCTGTATTAATCTATCTATAATAAATCCGTAAAATCAGTGACACCAGGCATACTTCAACATTCATTGTTTATTTACAAGAAGTAAAATATATCCCTGTAATGAGTATGACCCAGCACCTGCCAGTAGTATGTATGCATGCTGTTCTTGCTTTAACTCCATTTTGCCACTTTTGCTGTGTAGATGGTGTAGATCAGCCAACAAAGATATAGTTTCTCTGTTAACTCTCCACGTAGAATTCAGGCAGTCTGTAACTGCAAGTCTTCTCAAATAAAGCTGATCATACGCTATAGTCAAGGGCAATGAAATTGACCATTTAGTGTTGAATACAGAAAACATGGATAGGCTACATAAATTAACTTGCTGGTGAAACCTGGTAACTCTTTGACCTCACAAGACTTTTTACACTTTGAAAGTTTGGCTTTAATTGTAAAATTGTCCACTGTGCAATGCACTTGTGACCTCTAGTGGATGCTTGTAAAATACATCAACTTATGATGCACCTGTACATAATCAGTAGTGATGTTACCTGGGGCCATTGGGTGTTTCAGGTCTTTCAACAATCAGACACCCTTACCCAGGCGACCCAGCCGGGGTTGATCAAATCCCGGCTTGTGTCCAGGTAGCTCCGCCAACTAGAAGCAACTTCAGCTGCCTCGTTGACGAACTTGATGGCCCTTCGCCTGCTGATAGGAAAGGATTTTTCGGTGCCGGTCCAACCTAGACAGAACTGCCCGCACCGGTCAGAAGGTGTTGACAGATGATAATACCTTTCCAGCGTGTCCAATTAATTCCAGATATATGAAAAACCAATATGACAAGCAATTCTGATATTTAGAACATTATTTTATATAGAGAATATTGCATAATTCATGATACAGAGCAAGTCAAGTGATACAAATTACCCCTTCAGAGATCTCCGGGTGGATTTCCAGTGGTCTTTCCTAACAGCTGATATGTAGCAGGTCAAGAAAGAGACATTGAAAACCGACCCCTTCATTCTCTTGTGCGTGGGCTTATAAAGTGCATTTCCTTGGGGGCGTTGTCTTCCGGTATGGGCTGGTCTCTCCCCGAAGGCTCCTCCTCCATCTGGTGACACCCTTCACTGCTGGGCGGACATTGGTAGTTAGGCGTACCCTCCTTAGCCGTCCCCCTCTTCCTTGGTAGGCGTTTTTTCTCCTCCTCCGTGGTCCGCATCACGTGACGTGGCTCTTCCACCGGAGGTCACATGCACCAACCCTCACTGAATACCAGTCATCCATTTTATTTCCTATCTACCAAAACAACTGTCAATATATTTGCTAATATTACCAGCTTGATACATTTCAATTCCTATTTTAACTCCTATAATTTGGGTCAGCTAATTTAGCTATTTTTCTCTATTTAAAATCCTGTTGCACATTATCTATGGTTACTTTAGACTAGACAATCTAATCTACATCCTGGATAGAATCAAATTCAACTATATTCAGTCTGAAGCTGGAACAATTTTCATACAGCTCAAACTTACTGCCTCTTGGTCTGTAACCACCCTAATAAGGATGTAACCAGAGTAAGAGCGTATTCCTCACTCGAACCAGAGAAAACCTCACCCTCATTTTAACTAGGATGAGGAAGCTCTTAGCAATTACCAGCAATTACCAATTGTCAACTAATTTGACGACCACCTGCCAATTCGGTCGGTAGATGCAGCCCTAATATCCTTACTATTTTGACTATACATTATTTCCCAACCTAAAGTTGCAGCAGTAACAATAAACTAATATTTATCTAAATATTAAGCTCCCTCCTTGTGTAGCAAGTAAGGCAAATTGAAGTTATTCAACACACAGAAATACAACATCAGACACCATTCCATTACTGTTCTAAACACACTCTATCTCATACGATAACCAATTTACATTCTACTGAGCATCCAATATTCCCAGAGACCAAAGCCTGGCCATATAAGATTCGAACCCGGGACCCTCTTCTCACATGGGCTGTGTCTCATCCACTGGTAGACACACCGGAAAGCAGGCCCCATCTCCTCTGGGGGAAAGGTCAGCGCATGGTAAAAACATCACTTATTAGGTTTCCAACTCATATAGTGCTGTTTTCCTCCTCACATCAAGGTCGAACACGCTAACCAGTCGGCCAAGGAGACCATCCCAAAGATAACCTATGTAATGTTTTCCAGACCTGCACTAAACAGGGCTTAACATGAAAGCTTGTCGCAAATAAAGCATTGTGCAACTTATCAGCTAGACCATTCGAACATTAACCTCTTCAGGGCCGCATGTCCCCTGGTGAGAGGGAGAAATGTTTATCTTTCAATTTGAAGTGAAGTTTCCTCACTTGCAGCTCACCCAAGGACCTAGAACAGAACATTTAAAACATAATAAAATATATATTTGATAACATCATCTCTGTAGTTGCATATGGTTTCACAGCAGCAGGGCCTCCACGCTGAATCCAATCTGGGCTTAATAAGGAAATGTTTGGTTATCAATTAGAAAAAATGAAGATCTTATCAGGATACCAGGGATCTAAGGAGAGAAATCCTATCACTGCTGGCAGAGGGACTGGCCCACAAACCTCTAGTGGATGGATCCTAACTAAACAAAAAGAATGCTCCAATCTTTGGTCTAGGGCATTTGTGTCAGGCTATTTCTAACCAAAAGGAGTGACATCTTTACAACAGTATAAATTGTAAAAAGAATAAAAAGCACTGAAAAAGCTATAATATTTTTTGTTATTTATTTCTGCAAAACGCAAGCACAAGTAAGTAAATATAAAAAGAAACAATAGTAACTGTATAGTACTGAACAGGGTAAGGGAAAACGGTGAGAGGTAAAACGTGTGTATATATAAATATATATATATAAAAACAGCAACTGTGCAAATAGTGCTGAACATCGTAAAACTAAACGCGTAGAGGTATTTTAAAAATAACATGAACATACGTTAACAAAACCTCAAAATAACTTACTTGATAACCAACTTACTTGATAACCTCAAAATAACCAACTCAAACTGACATGATAATTAATGGATGAAGTTGATTGAAGCAGCTGCACATGGTAAGGCTATATTGCGTTGGAATATGCGGGCAATGGGCCAATGGCTTCAAGTGATGTGATGTGATAGCCAGTAAATTATGAGGCGGTGTTACGGCCTGGGCCAAAGCCTGGGTTTGGTGTGTCTTTCAGTTTCTTTCCTCACTCCATCCTTGTCCCAGGCACGCCCCTCTCCTGCCCTGATTCCCTCTGCTGCAATGGTTAAGCCCTCACCTGGAGCTGGTTCAACAATCAACTCCAATTGGCTGTCGTCACTGCTGATTGGCTGCTTCAGATGTACCAGGCCTACATAAGCACCAGTGTTTCAGGATGGCACTGGGGATCAGTGTTGGCGGAGCGCTCTCCGTGCTAGCACTGGTCCTCCATGTCCACCCTCCATGCTCCTTTTGGCTTTTTGCCCTTGTGTAGGCTTC
Source organism: Poromitra crassiceps (assembly GCF_964638095.1). Lineage (NCBI taxonomy): Eukaryota > Metazoa > Chordata > Actinopteri > Beryciformes > Melamphaidae > Poromitra > Poromitra crassiceps. Next base: position 63,022 of record NW_028151792.1, read on the forward strand.
ACAGAAAAACAATGCTGACTAATAATTCTGCACATGATCTTGCACATATGAAAACTATGTTTTTGCAGACATTCATCTAGTTTGACAGTAAATGAGTTGATTTAGTTGTTGAGTAGACATCACTGGTCCACAACTTAACTCTAATCAACTCAATAGATGTCAAACTAAATGACTGCAAAACGGTATACAGTTTTCAGATTTCTGTGAGAGATGATGTGAAAAATAAAAATCAGTATAAGCCCTTTTCACAGCTGCCATTTTGTGTCTAAAAGGCAGGGGATACACAGGTGCAACCAACTCACTAATTAGGGCCCCAGCACTGGAACACCTAAATGGATTGGAAGTTGGAAACCCGAATTAACGTTTGGTGCACCTGTGTTACTTCATAGCTTTTAGACACAAAATGGTGGCTGTGAAAAGGGTCTATTTTAAGTAATGTAATGTCAGTCCACTCCAGTCCAGGTGGGCGGTTCCAAAAATCTCGAAGAAGGCGGGCGTTCACTTAGGACGATGTCACTCATTGACGACATCCCCGATTTCTGGCGCCAAATACGTCCTTTATCGGAAGTAGCGATCAAGAACACGAGACAAAGAAGCACCAAAAAGAGCGTGGAAGGAGTGTATTAGTTCGCGGTTTTTCCAGCACTTTTCATCAAGGCCAAGACCATTGCTCAGCTCCTTTTAGTTTTTTTGTAACTTTTCTAAACTTTATCATGGCCAAGTCCATGTCTCAGCTGCTCCGTGAGGCAGCCGAGGCGCTGGAGCAGCAACATGGCCCTGGCCAAAGCTCTCCCGCAGCAACAACTAGTAGCTCCACTGCTAGTGCTAGCACCTCGGCGGCTAGCCCAGCAAGGAGCAACCTCATCGCTGCTGTTCCAGCTCCAGACAGACACTTGCACAAAATGCACATGTGTTTGCTTCATATCCTCCTGACGAGAACCACCAGTCAGCATGTCGAAGAGCTGCTTGTTCAGTGTGTGGCTCTTGTGGCAGAGGAGCATCAACATGAAAATGTAGCGTCCGATAAACCCAGGTGACGTTCATGTTCCCATCAAACTTAATGGCCACCTGTAGATGTTGGAACACACACAAAGGACAGGAAGAGATATGAGATCATTTTAATGGTCAGAAAAATGTTGCACTTGGCATATAGCAGCAAAATGAAATGTTTAGTTTAGATATGTAATTATTCACAGTGTGTGTGTGTATATATGTATTTATTTATTTATTCATATTTATTTACATGCGAGCCCAGCAGTTATTATACTCATAGTACAGCCATAGGATGACCAACCACCAGTCACGCCACATGCAGACTGGAGGAAAGTGATTAACTAGCTATACCATGGGAAGCTGCTTGGTTGGTTATAAACTCACTTCATGTAACTGAAGCTCATCTTCAGTTTTAGAGGTACATCCTGTAGCGTAGCTACATCTAATCTAATGACTCCCCCATGTGAATTATTAAATAACATTAGTAGAGAAGTAATGTTGGCACATTCACCTTACTATGAATTGACACTCAACTAGCATAAGTAGTATAATTTATAGCACTATGATTGACGCTGCTTTATATTGCAAACATTACCGTTAGATTGTTATCTCTTACAGTAGATGATCAAATTCGTTTGCAAGTAGCAGCAACATGCTAACGTACACTCACCATTTCGTCATCTCGTCCATTTCGTCATTAGCGTTAATCCACATCACAGCCACTTCTTGCCGTTTATGTCTGGCATGGTTTAATTTCTCCAGTTATTCCATTGACAGCCTGTGGTTGTAGATATTTACGTCCTATATTACTCACTAACGTTAGCATTAGCCATACAGAGGGTAACGTTACCATGGTAACCATAGCAAACAATCCGCCTCGCGTCTTCCTTCCTAATGGCAAAATTCCCCTTGTTTTTAACTTTTCCGCGGTATGAACACCATGCACCGATAAATAATGCTGTTTCTTGTTTAAATATGAACAAAAACGCACATTACATGCCTGACTGCGGTGGTTGAAGGCGACAGACCGGAAGTGGGTCTGTTTACTTCCGCGGTCAACTGGGGCAGCCTGAAAGAAGCCAATGAGTGACATCCTCCTAAGTGAAGGCCCGCCTTGACGAGCGGCCTGACAGATTGCCATTTCCAATTGAGTTTTGTCAGTGATAGCGCACGAAGTGAACATGCAATACACGGGAGGCGCTGTTTTGCTGTTTTTCATTTGAATAGAGTACATTGCAAAGCATGTTCAGTCTTTGAAAATGTAATGTTGAATGTCAAACATGTAATGTCAAATACAAATGCATTTTCATTTGAATTGTGACTTAAATAATGCTTGCAGGGATGGAAAATTAGGCTGGATTTTTTGGATTGCATTTACATTTCCACATTTAAATTACAAGTTTGATATAGTCCATTGAAAAGCAGTATGACTAAATTAAAATGAAATGTCAAATACCATTTAAATTATCATTTGACATTTTCTACAAAAATGCATTTTAATTTGAATTGTGACTTAAATAATGCTTGCAGAGATGGAAAATTAGGCTGCATTTTTCGGATTGCATTTTCATTACCAAATTTAAATTACCATTTTAATATAGTCCATTGTAGAGCGGGCTATGGACTTTGAAAATTAAATGTCAAACAGCTTGTCATTTTAATTCTTATATAGTCATAGAAAGCCCTTACAAGTATATGAAAATGAAAATGAAAATTGGATTATTCCATTTTAATTTAAATGTTTACTGAAATAACACACACGCCCTCGCTGCCCTCGCTAGGTGGAGAGATTATTATCTCCACACCGGCCTGGGAACGCCTCAGATTCCCCAGTCAGAGCTGGCTAATGGGGCCAGGGAAAAGGAAGTTCCGGCCGGAGGTGCTCAAAGACCAGACCATCCAGGTCAAGAGCAGGCGAGGCGGCGAGACCTCCATCATGTTCTAACGGACATGCCTGAAACAATGCAAGCTACGAGAGACGAGCTCATACCTACAAGAGGAGATGGTTAGTTCTCTGAACCTACTTAAGGGTAGTCCGCAAACCCCTGAGGAGGCCTGCTCCACTCCGGGCACCACGAGCCCGACCGGAACTCTCTAACAATACTTATTGCATAAGTTTACCAGCAACAACACCAACCATCACATAGAGAGAAGCTGTCGTTAACCAACGTGTGGTGGAAAGGTAGCAGGGTGGACCTTGGGAGAGACAGTTAGCAGGCTCTCAAATCTACCTACATTAAATTACAACAACTCTATGTCCCCCTACAGCCCCTTCCAATGTATCCCAGCAGTATTTCTATTTGGGATTAAAAATGGTATGTTGGACAGCGAGTAACGTGGCTGGTCGATTTGAAATTGTACCAGCCATGCACATTAGTTTACCAGGCAGGCATATTTTGTAATCCCACTTTTGTGTATCTAACAACTAATTAATGGCCAATGGGTGTTTACTATGATGAAAAATGTGAAAATGGAAAACACTGTGAAACTCAATAGACTACTTGCACAACTCCACTACTTCCTGAAATGAGTAGGGCATCTTGGTTTAAATCAAACCCATGACCCATTGTCTGAGGAAGGGCTTTGCCCGAAACGTCACACTTTTTTGTGGTCGAATAAATATTTGGGAGCAGCTGCCAGTGTGCGGACTCTATTTTTATTACTTATCTGCACTTCAGTCCTGCACCTGACTTTAAATCCCTCACTGGATGTGCGTGCCTTTTTGTACTTTTTATTAAATCAAACCCATGTCATCACAGAAGCTTCCTAGGGTACTTTTTAATTTATCAGTGAACATCAAACACAAACTTCAGCAGTAACTCCAAATAGGTTGAAAGCAAGAGTGGACACTGTCGTTTTGCGCAGCGCTGCCACCATTTTGCGTCTAAAAGTTTCAGTGTGTAAAGTCGCTAAAAGTTACGCCCAACACTGACGACAACAAATAAAAGACCTTGAGTAGGGCTGGGCGATATAGACCAAAAGTATTATCTCTGTATTTTGTTGGCCAGCACACGCAGTGGTGCAGGTGCTATAACAGGGTTTGTCCACCCAATTTGGAAGCCGATTTGGTCCCACTCAGAAACCATAAGACCTGCAGCTACCGAACTTGGTAGGTAGGTTCACAGAGTCACCTTTTACTATGGGCGGAAAAATTACACTTGTTGACCACTAGGTGGCGCTATAACAGCCCTCTTTACGTTTTGGTCCCTAACTTTTGAACCGTAGCATCTACAATCAAAAATATATTTTCTCTGAATTCCTTGGGTCGTTCCGTCTAACTAGATTTTCCGCCATTTAGAATTTTCTCCAAAAGCGTTTTTTTCAGTATTTCTCCTTCAAATTTGGTCCAATCTTCACCAAACCACATCACACAGTGGACTGTCCTACACAAAACTTATTTTGCAGTTTTTTGCAAGACCGCACTGTTGCGATATAATCGACTTCCACACTTTTTTGGGTGTGGCCTAGTTCACAAAAATGAGCCTAACTCCGTACCGTAACGCATTGTCCGTTGCGAATGACCCTTGGTAGGTGTGCCGCTATGTAGTCTGAGCTGATAAAACAACAATTGTGTCATTTCGACTATAGGGGGCGCTATGGCAACAATAAGTACCCGTAGCTCACAAACCATACTGTTCCCAAATTGGATACATAGATTCATAGACTACTCTTCACTCTGGCCTACGAAAATACACCGATTGACCTCACGGTGGCGCTATTTACGTTTTGGTCCATAACTTTGGAACCATAGCTTCTACGATCAACATTCTTTCTATATAGACCACGCCCATTTCCGTCTTAACTACATTTTCCTTTTGTCCAAAAGCATTTTTTCGCTATTTCTCCTTCAAATGTTGTCAAATCTTCACCAAACCACATCTGTCCTGCGCAAAACCTGTTTTGCCGTTTTTTGAAAGACCTCACCGTTGAGATATAATCAACTTGCCAAGTGTTGTGGGTGGGGCCTATTTAACAGATATCGCTATTTTGCCTTCTAATTTTGTCCAAACTTCACCAAATCACAGCACGTGTGGACTGTGCTGCTCAAAGCTTATTTTGTGGTTTTTTGAAAGCCCGCACCGCAGCGTAGGCTATTTCATCATGAGCTTATGCTTTTGGGATACTTCTAACTGGGAGAGATGTAATTAGAACAATATAAGTTGAAAAGGCACCATGAGGCTATACAGAGTGGTGGGGTCCTTTTAATGCGACAAATACACATCTTTCAGAATTTCACAATAAATACATGCGCGTGCACACACACACACACACACACACACACACACACACACACACACACACACACACACACACACACATGAATGTATTATAACATTTATTTTTATTAAATGCAACTACATAATTAAATAATTATTTTCTAGGGCTTTCTTACCATGATTTTCCATTAAATCCTTCATACTTTTGCCACCGACAGCCCTCCACTTTAACAATGTCGCTGCCTGCTACAACCAACAGGCTCATCAACACTTTTCTGCACTGGCCATATTCTAGGTTTCGACCTAGCCTTGTTTTCTCTTCTGACGTAATTGACTGTATATGCACACAAACACACGCACGCACGCACGCGCACGCACGCACGCACACACGCACACGCACACACACACACACACACACACACACGCACACCCGCACACACACACACACACTTAACGTAGCATGCTGGCATGCCGACGAGAGAGACGTGCTGCTCGGTGCGAGTAGCAGCGCTCTGATGTTTGCCGCTGCCTTCTTATTTGTTTTACCTGCATTTTGCACTGGGCCTAGCAGATCCTCAAGAGGGTGTTTGGCTGCAATCCTGCATTCCCCCCCGGATAGTTTCTCTAACCCACTGCCCCAGTAGGGCAGCGCCGGTGTCACGGCCACCACCAGCAATACGCTGTGTTGTTTTATGTGAATATTTCAGCTGGTTAGAATGCATTTCAAGAAACTGCTCTACCTTTCATTGCAAAACTTCGGCCAATGCTAATTAGCCGACTCCTGTGTGCCTGCATCACGCTAGCATGTTAGCCAGGCTAATATGCTTCAGGCTAATGTAGCCTTGAGCTAAACTGAATAACACAGACACCGACAGCTTTGACTGGTTTTGGATCGCCCCCCCAGTGGTCCCGATGCATCCATATACTGTACTTCTACTACCTTCAGATAAACGTTGTAAGCTCACCTGTAACTACTGTATCGGTGACATTCCTGATACCATCCACTTCCATTATCTTTAGACATGTTGTAAACGCAGAATGCAGAAGGGGGAATTAATTTTTTTGTTGACAATGTAGTATTATTGGATTACAACAGGTACATTTATTCAAGCAGTGTCACAGCGTAACCATAACAGTATCTCCCTATCTGACTCAATCTATTGTTTGAGAGTATACTATTGTGTCAGCAGTGATCAGATGCTGAAGACACGTCCCCGTGACATGCAAAAACAGCTGCTCGGATTGACGTGCAGCAGAGTGGACTGGTTCCTAAATCCGAGAGTAAATCCGTGACTAAATAGTGGTGGACAACCCCTCCTACCAGGCCATCGCTACGCCGGCCAAAAAGTGTCTCCCAGCAAAGTGCTATATAGTGTTCTGGACCAGCCCTTTGATTAAAGGGTTAGGTTTTCAACCTGTAGGGTCTTACCCTGACATGATTCTAAAAATGCTGAGGCTACTAGCGAGAAGATTCACCCATGCTGTTAACCAGAGGTGTGGACTCGAGTCACATGACTTGGACTCGATTCAGACTCGAGTCACAAATTGGACGACTTTGGACTCGGCTTGACAAAATCAACAAAGACTTGCAACTCGACTTGGACTTGAACACCAATGACTTGTGACTTGATTTGGACTTGAGCCTTTTGACTTGAAAATACTTGATACCTTCCTCCAAACCCAAAGATTAAAGACACTAATCCACTCGCTACAGCAAGCCTGCCGTTCGCAAGATGGGACAATCAATACAGACACCACGGAGGGAATTCACCATGCAAGCTACTGTTCTCATTGAGCTGAGCGCAACCTTTTGCAAATATGAATGTAGGCTACAGTGAGCGTTGCTAATTACAACTGCGCGGGAGTCAACTTTTCAACCTCTCTTACCTCGATAATTGCCCATTGTGTTTACATGCATCTCGTAATTTGCATAAGAATAAAATCAGTTTTGCGGTGAGCCTGTTTTTGTAGACCCGTTCAGTTTCTCTGCAGCTGCGGGGGCTCTCTTCACCCTTCCTTGTCCCTTCTCCCTTCTCCCATGGCTGTCAGGCCAGCCAAAAGGAAATGGAAACTTCCGGATAAAACTTTCAAAATAATGTAATTTAAACAAGTATAAAGCCTTACTGATGCATGTTAGAGGAGAAAGGTGTGTTTCAACAAACAAAGCAGCAAACCTTGTATCAAAATGTAGATGTTAGGATTACATATGGAGTGAAGCTGTGGCTGTAAAGCATTACTCACAATTAAAATTAATGTAACGTTACAAGGGTTTTATTTTGAAAGAGGTCAAGCTGGTGACCTACTTACATTCTGACTGACTTGACACTGGTTCAGTAAAGTGAAGTATGTTTCAGTGCTGCAGTGAACGTTGTCTCATCCGTCAGACGCTTTTCTTTCTTTTTTTTGCTACAGTGCACTGTGCATTAGCCTATATATATTTTGACATTCATCTTTTTATTTCATTTCAACATAAAACATGACTGAAAGTATGAAACTATGAAAGTGCAATGTCAACAAACTTGTTTAAAAAAATACAAATTTTAAAAGCATTCATGACTCGCGTAAATTTAATTACTCTTGTTAAAATAGCAGTGCATTTGGTGAAGAGCACGTTATGACTTGTTTAAGACTCGAAACTAAAAGTGTATGACTTGGACTTGACTTGGGACTTGTGAATGTTGACTTGGGACTTGACTCGAGACTTGCCTGTCTTGACTTGGGACTTGCAAAACAATGACTTGTTCCCACCTCTGCTGTTAACTGTCTTCTTCCTAAAGCTTCCCCTGCCTCAGCTTCAGCTATATAGTCTATTAGTGAGCTACAATAGACTACTACTAGTGAAAACCACTTTAGTTAAAGACAGTCGTTGCTTTGTAATTTATTTATAGTTGAATATACTTTTAACTAAAGGAGCTATTTACAGGCTAGAATGATTATTAAGAGCCTGTGATGTGCAATAAACATTTTACAGTTAAAGAAGGGGGAATTCCTTTTTTTGGTGACAATGTAATATTCTAAATGGATTTCAACAATTCCCTTAATTGCAGGTACATTTATTTAAACATAAAGTGTCACAGCGTAACCATAACAGTATCTCCCTATCTGACTCAATCTATTTTTAGAGAGTATACTGTCGTGTCAGCAGTGATCAGATGCTGAAGATACTTCCTCTTATCAACCCCGTCCAAAGACCTGGTCTACTACTTCCCCACAGATTCTTTGTCTGAATCTCCCAAAGTGAACCTTTGATTGAAAAACTTGACTTGACTTGACTCTGTCTTTAGGTCTTCAGGTCTTGTGTCCTCCTATTCACAGCTGAAAAGCCCACAGGAGGAGTCAACAATCAGACCTGTATACGTTTTATTTATCTGCCTACCTAGGACAAAAAAAAAAGAGAATCATGTTCTTGCAATGCAGTAGTCTCACAGAGCCAGACCACCTGATCTCCACACTACGTTTTAGCACTGTGCCAGTGCTGGAGAAAGTAATGCAGTAATCATGACATCTCTCTTTCTCTCTCTCCCTCCCCCCGACCCCTCTCTCAGTGGATGTCAGTGATGTTGGGGAAACTTCAGAGAACACTGGAGCTTCCTCCATCCAACCACAGTCTGCTCCTCCTCCTCACCTTCCTGACAGCAGTCAGACTGAAGGTAATGGCACAGACACACTACCAGACAGCCACAGTCGTCAGATCGCGGTTCTGTTCACACTATACAACTTGCTGTCTTGTAATCGGGAGTCGTGAAGTTCGACTCTTGACAGGACAAGAACGTTTATCTTAGTAAGGAGGTGTAGTCGAAGTGTTGGTCAACGAACAAAACAAATGCTACTTCCCATTTTAACAGTCTCAACCAAAACAATTTCAACACATTTTAACAATTCCCCCCACTTTCTCTTGTTCAGTGAGAAAAGTGTTGGCCCAGCCTGGTAGAACCATCCTGATAAGGTGATGTCACAGTCGTATCACTTCCAGCCTTCTACATAATTTCAGTGGGCGGGAGTACTTGCCTTGACGCACAACTCCGGAACCTGCAGACTTTATTATTTAAAAAAAATTCTGAGCACTTTTCTTATCCATTTCATATGAAGCATTTTGAATTGCCTCTGCATAAGAAATCTGCAAAATACAGCGCTGCACATCTATGCTTGCTCTATGAACTTGCGTACACGAGGTGAAACCTGTAGGAAGATTTTATCGTAGTCTCCGCTCATGTTAAAGGCCCATTATGTAAGATTTAGGAAGAAATTAACGTGCATTCAGTGTTTTTATTACCAATGAGTGAATGCTCCATAACGTAACTTTAAAAATGTTTCTCTCTGCATCCAGCCGTTCCTGTGCTGTGCTGAATTCTATGAGCAACTTCGGCTCCTATCGGGCCGAGATTTTGCGGAAAATCGGGTGGATGTGACGTTTCTGCACATTCTCGATGAGACTAGACTGAGTAAATGGGCGAGTAAAATAAATCTGTGACTAAATAGTGGTGGACAAGCCCTCCTACCGGGCCGTCGCTATGCCAGCCAAAAAGTGTCTCCCAGCAAAGTTCCATATAGCGTACTGGACCAGCCCTTTGATAAAAAGGGTTAGGTTTTCAACCTGTCTGGTCTTACCCTGATATGATTCTAAAAATGCTGAGGCTACTATAGCGAGAAGTTAACTGTCTCTTTCCTAAAGCTTCCCCTGCTTCAGCTACTGCATGAAAACCACTTTAGTTAAAGACAGTGGTTGCTTTGTAATTTATTTATAGTTGAATATACTTTTACCTAAATGAGCTATTTACTCTTATGCCCATATGTTTCTCAAAAAACATCGCATCCATTTACACCCGCTTTACTGCGAGCTAGCATGACATGGCTGGCTGGTGCCATGGTAGCCTACCTACCTTCCTCCAGTCCACCTGTTTGTCTGGCAGGCACAGCGACAAGTTCTTTTGTTTAGCCTACGAAACAACGTTACGCGCTAATTTGCATATCAATATGCGCTAATTAAGTAACTACTAACGACTCTGACTGCTCAATGCTCACCTCACAGTTTAATTGATCATGAGTTGGGAGAACGATTGTGTGGACTGTGGAGGACGACTTCGCTGCTGTAGGCTACTGTGTGTGTGACCTGTGTGAAGTGATGTGGGATTAGGCAGATAGATGGAGGAGGGAGCGCCTGCGCAGCCGCGGTTCTAGAAACTTTTTGGGTGGGCTGAACCCCCCTAAATTTTTGTCCCAGCCCACCCTAAGAACATAGAGGGGGGGGGGGGGGACACGCACACAGCGCATTGAGTGTAGTCAGAAACTGCTACTAATGGTGCCCTCAGCATCCTAGTTTTACTCGATCTGAGCGCAGCCTTTGACACTGTGAACCACTCCATCCTCCTCCAAAGGCTGCGCCAACTGGGTGTTGAGGGCACCGCACTGGACTGGCTCACCTCATACCTCACCGACAGACAACAATTAATCTCCCTCTCCGGTCATTCCTCCACCCTCTCCTCTGTTTTGCAGGGGGTCCCCCAGGGCTCAGTCCTCGGCCCCCTGCTCTTCCTCTGTTATATACTCCCCCTTGGTCACATCATCTGTCAATTCAACCTGGACTTCCACTCCTACGCCGACGACACTCAGCTCTACATCACCACCAAATCCCTCCAGAACCCACCCCTCACCCACATCGAAAACTGCATATCTGCAATAAAAACCTGGCTAACCCACAACTTCCTCCAACTCAACAGCGACAAAACTGAACTCCTCCTCATTGGCACCAAATCCACCCTCAATAAAACCGGACCCATCACCCTCACCATTGACGACTCCACCATCACCCCCTCCCCCCTGGCTCACAACCTTGGTTTCATCCTGGACCCCACCCTCTCCTTCGATCCCCATGTCAGCTCCGTTGTCAAAACCTCATATTTTCATCTCCGCAACATCGCCAAAGTCAGACACTGCCTCTCCCCCCCTGCTGATCAATCCCTCATCCATGCCTTCATCTCCTCCCGCCTTGACTATTGCAACTCCCTCCTCACTGGCATCACCTCCCGTTCCCTCCATAGACTCCAGATGGTACAAAACTCAGCTGCTCGCCTGCTCACTCACACCCGGTCCCGCGATCACATCACCCCTGTCCTCCACTCTCTCCACTGGCTCCCCGTTAAGCAACGCATCGACTTCAAATTACTCCTCCTCACCTTCAAAGCCCTCCACAGCCTAGCCCCCCCCTACCTGACTGACCTCCTCATCCCCCATCGCCCCTCCCGTACACTCCGATCCTCTTCTACTGCCACTCTCATCATCCCCCCATCCAGACTCAAAACCTTCGGTGACCGTGCTTTCTCCCGCGCCGCACCCCGACTTTGGAACTCCCTCCCCCAGACCGTCCGTGACTCTCTCTCACTCCCCACTTTCAAAACCCGACTCAAAACCTACCTGTTCTCCCAAGCCTACAACCTCCCCTACCCCTGACCACCTCCTCCAAACCATAGCTCCAAACCATCACCCTCCGCCCCCCACCCCCCTCCCCCTCCCTCCTGTTATCTTCCTCCCCCTGCTTCTCCATACAACCTTGCCCTGAACCACCACTGTCATTTGTATCTGTTCCCTGTAACTGTTGCCTGTTACCTGTATCTGTTGCCTGTTTTTGTTCCCTGTTGCTTGTCTCTTGTTCTCTGTTAAGCGTCTTTGGGTCTGGAAAAGCGCTATATAAAATAAATGAATTAATGACCACCATGGATTTGGAGGGGGAAAAAAAAAAATTGCCTCTATTTTTTTGGGTGGGCTGAAACTATTTTACCAAAAAAGGCCTAGAACCGCCCCTGTCACAGAGCCAGACCACCTGATCTCCACACTACGTTTTAGCACTGTGCCAGTGCTGGAGAAAGTAATGCAGTAATCATGACATCTCTCTTTCTCTCTCTCCCTCCCCCCGACCCCTCTCTCAGTGGATGTCAGTGATGTTGGGGAAACTTCAGAGAACACTGGAGCTTCCTCCATCCAACCACAGTCTGCTCCTCCTCCTCACCTTCCTGACAGCAGTCAGACTGAAGGTAATGGCACAGACACACGACCAGACAGCCACAGTCGTCAGATCGCGGTTCTGTTCACACTATACAACTTGCTGTCTTGTAATCGGGAGTCTTGAAGTTCGACTCTTGACAGGACAAGAACGTTTATCTTAGTAAGGAGGTGTAGTCGAAGTGTTGGTCAACGAACAAAACAAATGCTACTTCCCATTTTAACAGTCTCAACCAAAACAATCTCAACACACCGCACACTTTCTCTTGTTCAGTGAGAAAAGTGTTGGCCCAGCCTGGTAGAACCATCCTGATACGGTGATCTCACAGTCGTATCACTTCCAGCCTTCTACATAATTTCAGTGGGCGGGAGTACTTGCCTTGACGCACAACTCCGGAATCTGCAGACTTTATTATTTAAAAAAAATTCTGGCCACTTTTCTTATCTATTTCATATGAAGCATTTTGAATTGCATCTGCATAAGAAATCTGCAAAATACAGCGCTGCATGTCTACGCTTGCTCTATGAACTTGCGTACACAAGGTGAAACCTGCGGAAAATCGGGTGGATGTGACGTTTCTGCACATTCTCGATGAGACTAGACTGAGTAAATGGGCGAGTAAAATAAATCTGTGACTAAATAGTGGTGGACAAGCCCTCCTACCGGGCCGTCGCTATGCCAGCCAAAAAGTGTCTCCCAGCAAAGTTCCATATAGCGTACTGGACCAGCCCTTTGATAAAAAGGGTTAGGTTTTCAACCTGTCTGGTCTTACCCTGATATGATTCTAAAAATGCTGAGGCTACTAGCGAGAAGTTAACTGTCTCCTTCCTACTTCCCCTGCTTCAGCTTCAGCTATAGTCTATTAGTGACCTACAATATACTGCATGAAAACCATTTTAGTTCAAGACAGTGGTTGCTTTGTAATTTATTTATAGTTGAATATACTTTGACCTAAATTAGCTATTTACAGGCTAGAATGATTATTAAGAGCCTGTGATGTGCAATAAACATTTTACAGTTAAAGAAGGGGGAATTTTTTTTGGTGACAATGTAATATTCTAAATGGATTAGAACAATTCCCTTAATTGCAGGTACATTTATTTAAACATAAAGTGTCACAGCGTAACCATAACAGTATCTCCCTATCTGACTCAATCTATTTTTAGAGAGTATACTGTCGTGTCAGCAGTGATCAGATGCTGAAGATACTTCCTCTTATCAACCCCGTCCAAAGACCCGGTCTACTACTTCCCCACAGATTCTTTGTCTGAATCTCCCAAAGTGAACCTTTGATTGAAAAACTTGACTTGACTTGACTCGGTCTTTAGGTCTTCAGGTCTTGTGTCCTCCTCTTCACAGCTGAAAAGCCCACAGGAGGAGTCAACAATCAGCCAACCTGCATACGTTTTATTTATCTGCCTACCTAGGACAAAAAAGAAGAATCATGTTCTTGCATTGCAGTAGTCTCACAGAGCCAGACCACCTGATCTCCACACTACGTTTTAGCACTGTGCCAGTGCTGGAGAAAGTAATGCAGTAATCATGACATCTCTCTTTCTCTCTCTCCCTCCCCCCGACCCCTCTCTCAGTGGATGTCAGTGATGTTGGGGAAACTTCAGAGAACACTGGAGCTTCCTCCATCCAACCACAGCCTGCTCCTCCTCCTCACCTTCCTGACAGCAGTCAGACTGAAGGTAATGGCACAGACACACTAACAGACAGCCACAGTCGTCAGATCGCTGTTCTGTTCACACTATACAACTTGCTGTCTTGTAATCGGGAGTCTTGAAGTTAGACTCTTGACAGGACAAGAACATTTATCTTAGTAAGGAGGTGTAGTCGAAGTGTTGGTCAACGAACAAAACAAATGCTACTTCCCATTTTAACACGTTCACTGCCAATGACGTGTTGATACGTCAAAAAAAATCCAACGGTTGACTGCCAATGACGTGTTGATACGTCAAAAAAAAAAAAAAAAAAAAAAAAAAATTGACGGTGGGACGTGGATCTAACCCTTTTATATCTCCTATTATAATATGGGAGCCACGGATCGTGTACAACCCATTCCACCGACCCACTAAGTGGCGACAGTGCTCTCCAGACTATTGAAAGCCGAGCCAAAACTGCAGAAACGAACGAGCCTCATTCTCATACTGTAGGCGAAAACGCGTTCGCGCTGGCTGGTGCACAACGGTGGCGGCGCACAACGGTGGGGGGTTCCAAAAATACACTGGGTGCAAAACACACTTTGAAACACGCAGCATAAAGCTTAGAATCGCACAAAGCTTCATCAAAGCTCTCAAACCCAAGAAACGAGCAAGCCCCATCCAGACTCGCCGACGAGGGGGCCGCCAGGGAGGGAGGCTGCTCAGACAGGCAGGAGAAACTCGCTTGTGACAAACGCTGCTGAAAGCCACCAGAGACACGCCCACGGAGGGAGGAGTTTGAAGCAGAGGGGGTGCGGGTGCTGTTGGAGGAAATTACTGTTCATCAGAACGATATTGTTTAGATGTCTGACTGATGCCAAAAATAAATGGTTAAAGTGACTGTTCTGCCTGTTTGATTGAATTTCACAAAACTGCGAATATCTCAGCTTTCTGTCTCAGATGCTGAAACCATGCTGTACTCAACGGCTAATATCTACATAACTACTAACTCTTCAAACTAACTCTTTTAGACAGAGAAAGCACACATTCTATTAGTACTTTTGAGATATTTTGTGTTCACAAAGTCCAAGCAGAAAATAATCCTCGGCTCTTGTAAAATGAGCCAGAATCCTCAAAAAACGCTTGGCAGAAGCTACCTACAGTAAAAAAAAAAACGGCTGGCAGTGAATGTGTTAACTCATTCACCGCCAGTTTAGGACTGCCAATATTTAGCACAGGCCAAAGATTTTCATAATTGTTGGTCATCTTTCAAGACCCACAGTAAATTATCTATTAGCACCAGAGTGATTTGCAATACCTCAAAATGAAGATGTACGTCTCTGGGTTCACCAGGAAAAAAAAAGTGAGCTTTTAGCATGTTCTGTACTCTACTTATATCCATTTATATACACCCTGTTTTCACCCAAAAGGTCTCTTTGAGAAGGCAAATAGGAGAAAAACACCTTTTTGTAAAGAAGACAATCTCAGGCAGATCTCGCTCTCAATTCTTTTATTTTGAACTGTATTGACATCAGACATGTAAATACTATTCGTTATGATACAAATGACAAAAAAAAAAATATATATATATATACACATGAAGTGCTTTTTTTACATTCAACAATGCAGTTTACTCAGTGTGAGTGAGCGTGAATGTGTGTGCGCGGGGCCCATGTGTGTCTCTTTAGATTACATTTCGTCATTTAGCACACTTTTATCCAAAGCGACTTACAATGTCACATTCTGTCAACATTAGTGGAATCAACTGTGGAACATCATCTACACAGATACACCCTTGCAGCAAGCAGTAGAGTAACATCAATGTTTTGTTTTTGTTTTTTTGTTTTTGTTTTTTTTGGAGGGGGGGCCGGTTTGGGGTGAAGAAGGGGGGGAAGATGCTAGATGGGGGGAGGGGGTTTGGGGTGGAGAGGGGGGGGGGAAGATGCTACATCAAAATGACAAAAAAAAAAATATATATATATACACACATGAAGTGCTTTTTTTACATTCAACAATGCAGTTTACTCAGTGTGAGTGAGCGTGAATGTGTGTGCGCGGGGCCCATGTGTGTCTCTTTAGATTACATTTCGTCATTTAGCACACTTTTATCCAAAGCGACTTACAATGTCACATTCTGTCAACATTAGTGGAATCAACTGTGGAACATCATCTACACAGATACACCCTTGCAGCAAGCAGTAGAGTAACATCAATGTTTGTTTTTTTTTGTTTTTTTTTTGGGGGGGGGGGGGCGGTTTGGGGTGAAGAAGGGGGGGAAGATGCTAGATGGGGGGAGGGGGTTTGGGGTGGAGAGGGGGGGGGAAAGATGCTACATCAAAAGGGTTAGTTCAGGAGGGACTCAAGTGGAGCTTGAAAAGGCGAGTTTTTTTTCCAAAAGGTGGACTCACTGAAAACTAATAAAAAGTTGAAAAAAAAGATGGGCAGGGATTCGGCCGTCCTGACCTCAGTGGGGAGTTCGTTCTACCACTGAGGGGAATTTACTCTTTATAGTTCAGGGTGTCATGGTGGTAGACCTCAAAGCAGGGGACCCTGCACAAGGGGATGCGGCAGAAGTGGCACTGGAAACGTGTCTCCTTTCTCTTTTTGTTGCCCAGACACACCTTGCATTTCTTAGCTGGGTTGTCATTTTTGGGGGTGGGGTCATTCCTGACAGGGAAATGCTTTGCCAGGTTGGCAGACAGCCTACTCGGACGGTCAGCGTAGGGAACTCTATGGAGCTTTGTGGCAGTGGTCCACGCCTGTATCAGACTCTCCTGGAATGCATACATGGTCTTTACAGTGCCCTGTGGGTTTTTAGCTCTGTATAGGACGAAAGCGTTGTGGAGGCAGATTTGGAACATGTACAGAACAAATTTAGTTGTCCATTTATACGACTTCCTGATGAACGGGTAGTACGAAATCATTTGATCCAGCCTATCAACACGGTTCATAGACTGGTTGTACTCTACCACAGAGACAGGCTTCTCCTTCACCACCTTCCCCCTCACACCTTTCTTCCACGTCAAGACCTGTCTCATCTTGTTCTGGTGAAATGTGGATACCATTCTCACAACATTTGTGTCCCGCCATGCCAAGCACAGAACCCGGTCAGTGTGGAAGGCAATTCTGCCCCCTGGTTGCAGGGTGGCCTTCTCAGCATGGTGTACAGCTGGTGGTTCTCCTCTATGCTTTCGCAGTGTGCCACATACATGTGTCCCCAGATCTAGCAGGATATCACACATGTTTACAGAATTATAAAAGTTATCCATGTACAGTTTGTAGCCCTGCTGTTCCAGCCCCAACAGGAGACCACACACTGTATCGACAAGAGATTTACCGTCTCCACAATAAGGCATCAAATTATAACAAAATCCTGTCTGGGACTCACATAACACATAACTTTTGATCCCGTAACGCACAGGTTTCTGTGGGTTAAAAACTTTGAAGCTCAATCTGCCTCTCCACAGTAAAGTTCCTTCATCTATTGAGATGTTCTGGCCTGGCTGGTAGAGTTCCTGGAACTTGTTCACTAGCATGTCTAAGACTGGGCGGACTTTATGCAACCTGTCATCATTGTTTCTCACTGCTGTGTTGTCAGTAAAATGCAGGAAACGCAGTATGATCTGGAACCTGTTTCGGGACATTGTCTTTCCAAAATAGGGGGTCTCCAGCACCTCGTTCGTGGACCAGTAACTCTCCAGGTCAGGCTTTCCAATGAGCCCAGTCAGGAAGAGGAGCCCTAGGAAGGCCTTCAGTTCAGCAATGTCAACAGGATTCCATGCATCGAGCCTGACACTCGTTGCGCCAGCCTCAATTGTCTGCTGTGCATACAGGTTGGTCTGGTCCACAACATACTGCAGCAGCTCTTCAGTCAGGATGAGTTCCAGGAAATCGACCGGCTTGTCCGACTCCAGCGCAGCAGCACTGTTCAGCAGGCCAGGAACAGCAGTGAACGGGATGTCTTCTGGCTCCCACGGCACCTCATCCATGCAGTACCATTGCTGCTCTGGATACAGGATAGGTGTTATAAAAATATAGAAATACAAATACATTACTATAGCACACTCACACACACACAAGCTTGTAGATCAGCTATATTGGGCAAAGAGGGAAAATGAACATACCTTTGGTGTCTTTCTTTTTCCCCTTCTTGGGTTGCTGTCCCTCCATTGGCTCTCCATCTGCACCACGGCCTGTAAATAAAGAAATACATACATTACAATACAATTTACAACACACACACAACATGTATAATTGTGAGCTTGTAGATCAGCCATTTTGGACAAAGACACAAAAGAGGGAAACAAGATCTTACCTTTTGATCTAGGTTGTTTTTTCTTTGATGTGGGCTCACTGGGTTGTGCAACAATCGGCTCCTCAGGCTCCTCATCTGAAATAAAAGCAATATATCCTCAGTAAACTATATAATCACATTTAGTACAGAGAGACAGTGTATTGTACTAGTGTCTCAGTAAACTATATAATCACATTTAGTACAGAGAGACAGTGTAGTGTCTCAGTAAACTATATAATCACATTTAGTACAGAGACAGTGTAGTGTACTAGTGTCTCAGTAAACTATATAATCACATTTAGTACAGAGAGACAGTGTAGTGTCTCAGTAAACTATATAATCACATTTAGTACAGAGACAGTGTAGTGTACTAGTCTCAGTAAACTATACGATCATAGAATGCAGAGACAGTGTAGTCAGTAGTCACACACACACACACACACACACACACACACACACTGATGACATCATCACTGGGACTTTGTGCGTGAAGCTGGTACTGGTACTGTCTGTACAATATGCATATATCAACAACAAAATTACTCCTTACCACGATCATCGGGGTCCTGTCGCATTGGATTCCAGTCTTCCTCCCCCTCGACATGGACAACTGGCAACGGTGTGACCATCTCCTCTTCAGATGAATGGGCGCTTGATGGCTGAGAGTCAAAGTCACTTTCCATGTAATCCCGGGGCGTCTTTGCACGGCGCAAATGCGCCCTGGAAAATGGCTCCTCCTGGGGAATCATGTCTGTTGTTGTGTTGCCCTCGATCTCCTCCTCGTCACTAAGTTCTGACTCCGTCTCGTCTCGCAAATGCGCCCTGGAAAATGGCTCCTCCTGGGGAATCATGTCTGTTGTGTTGCCCCCGATCTCCTCCTCGTCACTAAGTTCTGACTCAGTCTCGTCTTGTTCGGGCTGGGACACAGGAGGCTTGGGTTTGGGACGAGGCGCTGGGACCGGATCGATGGTGGTCACGGGTGTGACAACCGCAAACATCTCATCCAGTGTCCGCTGCCCAGCAGCAAGGCCAGCAGCAAGGCGAACAGCTCGGGCACCGCCGCGCCGAGGGGCGATGCGGTGTTTGGTCTTCCCTTTTGCCTTCACCATGACTGACTAGACTATGACTACTAC
Organism: Poromitra crassiceps; assembly: GCF_964638095.1. Lineage (NCBI taxonomy): Eukaryota > Metazoa > Chordata > Actinopteri > Beryciformes > Melamphaidae > Poromitra > Poromitra crassiceps. Next base: position 82,302 of record NW_028151792.1, read on the forward strand.
AACTAACTAACTCAACTATACTACAGACTATACTACAACTAACTAACGCTAACTAAACTGACGACTATAGGCTACTAGCTACTGTAATCTCTTCAACTTCAACTTCAACTCAACTCAGCACACTGTCACAACCGTACACAATGGCGTCTCTCTCCTACTCTGCAAAGAGGCAGCGTTTCTCACGGCTTTTGTCTTCTTGCCTCCTCCCCCATTTCAAAAAAACAGCTGCGGTATGTGTTTGATCGCGTGCTGTCGGCTACCCTTTGAGGATAGGGACCAGATGACATGTCAGAGGCTGGGAAAGTGTTTGCTGCACGCGCTGCTCTAATAAAACCAAAAACACGTCAAACACGTCTTTGGCGTGGATGGCTATTTCTGATAACACGTCAAAGACGTATTTGGCGGTGAATGAGTTAACAGTCTCAACCAAAACAATCTCAACACATTTGAACAATTCCCCCCACTTTCTCTTGTTCAGTGAGAAAAGTGTTGGCCCAGCCTGGTAGAACCATCCTGATACGGTGATCTCACAGTTGTATCACTTCCAGCCTTCTACATAATTTCAGTGGGCGGGAGTACTTGCCTTGACGCACAACTCCGGAACCTGCAGACTTTATTATTTCAATTTTTTTCTGAGCACTTTTCTTATCTATTTCATATGAAGCATTTTGAATTGCCTCTGGGTAAGAAATCTGCAAAATACAGCGCTGCACGTCTACGCTTGCTCTATGAACTTGCGTACACAAGGTGAAACCTGTAGTAAGATTTATCGTAGTCTCCGCTCATGTTAAAGGTAAGATTATGTAAGATTTAGGAAGAAATGAATGTGCATTAAGTGTTTTTATTACCAATGAGTGAATGCTCCATAACGTAACTTTAAAAATGTGTCTCTCTGCATTACTGCTGCACGATTAATCGAATCGCAATCGCGATGTCAGCATGTGCGATTACATAACTGCAAAAGGGTGCGATTATTTGTATTTTTTTTTTTACATCTGTTTGTGTGTGTGTGTCTCCTCTAACTAGCGTTAAATGCGACGCAGCACACACACGTTCCTCTGCCATCACACTGGTCATCAACACTAGCGGGAGACTTCTCCCATGCACTTTTAACCCTGGTTTACAGATCCCTCATTGAATCCATCCTCACCTTTAACAATTCATCCTGGTACAACGCCCTCACCATCAAACACAAAACCAAACTCTCCCGCATAACCAATCAGGCCAGTAAAATAATCGGTTCACCCCAAATGCCTGAATTGTACAACCGGTCAGTCATCAGGAAAGCCACCCACATCACACAGGACCCCTCTCACCCCCTTCACCAATCCTTTCAGTTACTCCCCTCAGGTCGATGCTACAAAGTCCCACTGGCCCGGAAAAACATTCACTAAAAATAATTCATCCCATCCGCAATCACCGCCCTCATCATTTTGAAGTAGGAACTGCATTTTTACTTTTTAACTTTTTTTTTTAAAGTTTTAACTACTGCACTTTGACTCCCCTCTAGTATTGTCTTTTAAATTGGCACTGCACTTTTAACATCTTAACACTGCTTTTGTCAGTTTTGTTTTTTATTATGTGTCTGTGTGTTTTTAATGTGTTCTGTAACATGCACCTGACCTGTTGCGTTGTGACAGATAATAATGTTTTTGAATCTTGAATCTCCCGCAAATAAGTAATATTATGTGCAGCAAGGTTCACAATATAACATCTTACCGAGAGGGAGAGAGAAAACATCCATGATCGCTAACAGCTAGCTAATAACTAGCCTTTCAGAAACGTTCTTCTTCTTCTTCTTCTTCTTCTTCTTCTTCTTCTTCTTCTTCTTCTTCTTCTTCTTCTATTGTTTTATGGCGGTTGGCAAACAGCTTTTTGTGCATTACTGCCACCTACTGGAGTTTGATGCTTCATAGTGCGGGGATGCACTATGATTTTGTAAAGTCTCCTGTGAGCGGGGCATAACCCTACACCTCCTAAGAGCCGAAAAATTTGTTTAATTACAAAGCGGAACCCTCTTTTTTTTGTCCATTTTTGCTCACCTGCTCTGGCGGGACTAACTGCTAACTGCTAGTACAAAGCAGTAGCAGCACCTGGGCTAGCTACTAACCTGTTGTAGCCCATACAGCAAACGGAGCTGCAGACTTTCAGCAAACAAGGTCAGGTGTTGTTTGAGCACGTCTTTTCTGCACAGTCGAAATACATTTAGAGCCGAAGAACTCTCTGACACAGAGCTTTGGAACCCTCTAGCAACCAGTAATACTCTGGGCTTGTAGCCTGAGCTAGCCTGAGCTAGGCTACAAGCAGGCTGCCGGGAGCTGCAGAGCCGCTAAAAGAACAAAGAACCTGAGCTTGGCCATCATCCATCCGGCTGAGCGAACTCTGTTTTCCCGTGAGCGGACTCTTTTTGCCATCTATGCGCCTGCAACCTGGACAGGGTTTGTATTTAGCCCGGAATCCAAGGTAGCTAGCTGGCTTGCTAATTATCCACCAGCCAATTGTGTCTCAATTTACGTCATCAGCATGGGCGATAAAGACAGCACTGCAAGGAACCTCAGAGGGAACAAGCCGCCCGTGTGCTCGAACCCCGACCTGGCTAGCGTGTTACATGAGCTGAAAATGATCACTGGCGCCGGAACAAGGGGGACATGGGGACATTTTGTCCCCCTTAAAATTTGGTCCCCTAAAAAAAATTTTTTTTTTTTTTTTTTTTTTTTTAATCTGAGGGGGCAACTGCCCCTGACGCTTAGAGCCCACTTTACACTGTTTACACAGCCTGTGATGCTTGTTAAAGCCGTGATCGTTGTGGGATTATTACACCTGAGACAGACAGACCCAGGGATCAAGTTACAGAGAGCCCACTTTACACTGTTTACACAGCCTGTGACACTTGTTAAAGCCGTGATCATTGTGGGATTATTACACCTGAGAGACAGACAGACCTGGACTCTGTACTGCACTCACTGTCATTGGCTGCTGCTATAATCGTATACGGTTATTGTTATTTTATTTTTATGTTGAGATGACAAGTTTTGCACTGTGTTTCGAAGTGATAATAATAATAATAATAATAATAAGTTCAGTGTTTCTGCCTGTGTTGCTGTCTGTTGTAGTGTAATTATAAAATGACCTAAAGGGAGAGCAGGTCACCAAGTGAGTGAGAAAAGGAAAAATACTGAATAATTACATCACTACAGTATAATCCTAATGTTAATTTAAAATGAGATATTCATCTAAATATGGCTAAAAATCATCCAAACGTCCATAGAAACGTCAATTTTTCGTCGGCGCCCTCATGGTCGCAAAAAAAAAAAAAAAAAAAAAATTGTGTCCCCCTTATTGCAAACTCGTTCCGGCGCCACTGAAAATGATCAATGAGAAAATTGATGGTATGAGCTCATCCTTTGAAAAACAACTGAACAGTAAGGTGGATCGTCTACAAAGTTCCCTTGAGAAACTTATCTCAGAAAATAAAGACGAGCTCAAGGCAGAGATTGAAAGGAAAGCCAAAGACATTAGAGATAATTTGGACTTTGAGATAGGGCACGTAGTAGTGAGAATTGAAAATATAGAAAGTAAAATGCCCCACAAGCAAAAATCTAATTTCGACCCAAATGTGTCCATAATTATTGTCTACCATTTGAAGAGGGAGAGGACCCGATGGAAAGATCAAGGGTTTGCTGGAGGAGGGAATACGGTGCGACCCGATGCCGGAGCTGGTGGCTGCGGAGCGAGTGAATCCGAGGGGCCGGGATCCCGGTGTGATCAAGCTGGAACTACGCTCCGTCCAGGACAAAGTGTCGGTGTTAAGGCAGAAGCATCGGCTGAAGAATGATGACAAACTCAGCAGAGTTTTCCTCCGATCGGCAAAGTCCCATGTAGAGCGCCTTATTGATTTGAACTTTAGAACTCTTCTCCGTGATATTCCGAACGGGGATACGTTTTATATCTCCGGGGCGAGTGATGGAGCGCCCTCCAGCTGGCTCTGACGCCGGTGGCCGGTGGCGGGACCCGGGGGGGCTTCGTGAAGAGAATAAATGAGATGCCCCTGCCCAGCTAGTAAGTGCTGACCATCTAACTCTCATTCAATGGAACGTTAACGGTTGGACGGCTCAAAATGCTGAATTAAGACAACTGATGATACTCTCGTTAAACCCTGACATTGTATGTTTGAACGAGACTCACTTAACGGGTCAGAATATCATTGATTTAGACGGTTACTCATGGTTTGGATTTAACAGGAAAACACATTTCAGAGCGCCCAAAGGCTCTGGGGGTGTGTTAAAAATAAATTATTTTAGTTATATAAAGTCTCTGTGATCGATACATCAATAGAGGGAATACTTGGCTTAAGATTTATGCACCATGCTTCTGAATATTGTTTTGTTGTTTTCTCCTGTTATTTAGCTCCTGAAAGCTCCAGATGGGGGTGCGATTCCCATTCTTTTTTCAGCCATTTGTTAGCGCAAATATATACTCTGTCTGATGTTGACGCTATTTATATGTGTGGAGATTTAAATAGTCGGGTTGCTGGTGCTGAAGATTTCATTTTGGATGTTGATAACGTTACAGCCAGGTCTAATTTAGACACTGTGCTAAATAGATCTTTGTTAGAATTTCTAAAAGACTCAAAATATTGTATTGTAAATGGGAGAGTATGCCCTGAAAATCACAAATTCACCTCAATCTCCACCAAGGGGAAAGCAGTTGTTGATTATGTCATTACACCTCATGACAGCCTTCACACATGAATGAATGAATGAATGAAACCTTTATTGCCCCTTAGGGAATTTGCTCTGCACAGAGAGAGCCCAAAAAACATGAACATGACAGACAGGCAGGCACACACACATATAATACAAAACATGAGCATAATATACATACATCATAAAAAAGCATCACACTTCATGACCAATCAAAAAGCACTAGGTGCATGATCAATAAGGGCTAAAAGATCAAACCAAAAAAAAAAGAAATTAAAACTTGTTAAGCAGCTGAATGCTGCGTGGAACGAAGGACGTAATGCCTCGTTTCGTTCTCATCTTAGGCATACAATACCTTCACCCTGAAGGTAAGAGTGCATACTAACTCAGACCATAGAGGGTGCTGTGAATCAGCTAGAATCTTTTGTGCCAATTTCCTGGTGTACTGGTCTGACATGTTGGTAATATTGCACATTGATACCCCGGTTATCTTACCTCCCAATTTGGCAACCCTGTCTAATGTATTCTTGTTCTGTACACTTAGTGCTCCTCCCCAACACTGGATACAGAAGGTCAGCACACTCTGGATGCAGGTCTTATAGAACAGTATCTGCAAAGTTCTGTCCACTTTAAAACTTCTAAGTTTCCTTAGGAAGTAGAGACATTGTTGAGCCTTTGCAGACCTGGCATTGGTATTGGCATTCCATGTTAGTTTACTGTCAATAATAGTTCCCAGGTACTTGTACTCCTGTACTATTTCAATGGGTGAATTATTCACCGTCACGGGGGACAGAGAAACAGGGTTTCGTCTAAAATCAAAGACCATTTCTTTAGTCTTTTTTGTGTTTAACACGTTCACTGCCAACGACGTGTTAACACGTTTTCAGAATCCAGCTGTTGACTGCCAGCGACGTGTTAACACGTCGTTGGCATCGATTTTTTTTTTTTGACGGTGGGTTGTGCATCTAACCCTTTTACATCTCTTATATAAGTATTGGACGTGTACAACGTGTACAACCCATTCCACCGACCCACTAAGTGGCGACAAGGAAGTAGGAAGGCAAGCAAAAAGCAGTGTGATCCATTTCCATTCTCATGAAAATGGATTGGCGGAGGCGCTTTCGTTTTCGCGCTGATTGCTGGCGGTGCGGGATTGCAAACTTGCATGGTGGATTGCGGATGGAGCACACTTTGAGGCACGCAGCGTAAATATGACCAGAGTCGCAGGGGCTTCATCGGAGCTCTCGGCCAGGGCTCCGGGAGGCGGGCGAGTCCAGCCGGGCTTCCTCGGGGAGCGGCCATGCAGACAGGCACAGTCAGGCACAGCCGCACAGCGGCAGCGGGGCAGTGAGACTGGTGACAAGCTTGTGGTGCAGCAGGCCATTTTGTCTTGCAAAATAGCACCAAATTGGAAACAGCCATAAAAGGCTTTTAGAATGGGATTTTCAACCCATTCTTTTTTGTTTCTTTTTCGCTCTAATTTAGAGTAATTTAATTTCTATTCAGAAATTTATTTGAGAGGTCGAGAGTATGAGAAAGTGCATTTGCACAGGTAGGAAAGTGCTTGTGACACGGCGCTGCAGCCAAGAAGAACGCCCACGGAGGGAGGAGTTGAGCAGAGGGGAGTTTCCTGCTGTTATGGAGGAAATTACTGTTCAAAACTATTGTTTAGGTCTTACTGATGCCAAAAATGAATGGTTAAAGTGACTGTCCTATCGAATTTCACAAAAAGCCGTTTATCTCTGAATATTTTTTCTGACGCTGAAACCATGCTGTATTCAATTGCTAATGCTTACATAACTACTAACTCTACAAACTAACTCTTTTAGACAGAGAAAGCACACATTCTATTAGTTATTTTTAGATGATTGGTGTTCACGAAGTCCTAACAGAAAAGAATCCTCGGCTCTTGTAAAATGAGCCTAGAATCCTCAAAAAAAAACCTGGCAGAACCTACCTACAACATTGAAAAAAGGCTGGCAGTCAATGTGTTAAAATCAGTCAGTGAATTATCTGAGCACCAGTTATAGAAGTGATCGATCACGGCTCTATAACTGGTCTCATCGTCGGTTAAAAGGCTGATCAGACCACATCATCCGCAAATTTGATCATTGTACAATAATCCTGATGACTAATCAAGTCATTAATACACAATATGAACAACAGAGGCGAGAGGACGCAACCTTGTGGCACCCCGGTCTGAGTGCTGATGAAAGATGATTGTCCTCCATGGACATGGACATACTGTTGCCTCTCAGTAAGGAAGTTGTGTATCCACCTTATGAGGATGTGATTTACACCCATACTGCCCAGCTTCTCTGCCAGTCTGTCTACCTGGACAGTGTTGAAGGCAGATGAGAAGTCAGCAAATAGTATACGCACATAAGATGACGGGGTTTCCAGATGTTTGTAAACTTGGTTCATAAGTGTTACTGTTGCATCCTCCATGCCCCTCTTTGCTCTGTATGCAAATTGTAGAGCGTCCATGTGACCACTAGTTTCGGATTTTAAGTGAGATAAAACGATTCCCTCAAAGCATTTCATTACAATTGGAGTCAGACTTATTGGTCTAAAATCATTTAGTTCAGTGGGCTTTGACTTTTTAGGCAGTGGGATAATTTTAGACATTTTCAATGACCTTGGAATTACTTGAGAGTCCAGTGAGGCCTGAAAGAGTCTGGTAAATACAGGGGTTAACTGTTCGCAGCACTTCTGCAGCACGTTTCCATCCATTCCATCAGGCCTGATGGATTTCCTCGTGTTTATCTGGTAGAGAGTGCGCCGCACTTCCTCCCATGTTACACGTATTGGCGTGCCACCCTCTGTCCAGTCCCCCTTGGGCTCACATGGTCTGTCAGTCTCATAACGTGCAAAGAAGCTATTTAAGTTGTTGGCGTCCTCTATTGTTTGTGCAGAGTTGGTCCGCTGCGGGTTCATCCCAACCGTTGTTTTTATTCCATGCCAAGCCCCCCTTGCGTCATTATCCTTGAGTAGTTGCTCCACTTTAATTTTGTAGTCTCTCTTTGCTTGGTTTATTTGCGTCTGTATTTCTCTCTGGATTAGTTTTCCTGTGCGTCTGTCATTCGTTTTAAAAGCGTGTTCTTTTTCAACTGGAAACTTTTTTATATCAGAAGTGACCCAGGGTTTAGTATTTGCATACATTTTTGTTTGTTTGGTAGGGATCACATTATCTACACAGAAGTTTATATAAGAGGTAACCACTTCTGTATATTCATCTATATCTGGACTTTCGAATACTTCCCAATTTGTGCAGTCAAAACAACATTGTAAGGTCATTACACTGTCTTCATCCCACATGCCTCCAATTTAATGTCTTTACTTACCGAGTTGGCTGAAAGCGTGTTGTGGCCCCGACTGCATCTCCTTGGTGGGCTGTAGGTTACCTGACCACTCTGTGCTGAGTCTGATCGCTGTAGGTTACCTGACCACTCTGTGCTGAGTCTGACATTTCAGGCAGGAGTACAATCTTATCAGAATCTCTGTAATGGTTTGACCAATGCTTATGTAAAACCAAGAAGACCCAGAAATCTTCCTGACAACTTCCTTTCATCCAGCTTGTGCTGTAATGCTTTATTAAAACGTATTGATCAACTTGAAGTAGGCTACAGCAGAAAACTCAAAAGAGCATTGATTCTTGGTATGAATTATTCTGTGATGTGATATTTAAAAAATTAAACAAGGGTTGTAAAGGGAAATCTGCTGGGGTCTCTAGAAGTAACGTAACTCCAAAAGGAGAAAACCATTCTGGAACAAGGAACTGGATTTATTATGGTCGCAAATGAGGCTCTCTGAAAAAAGGTTCCTAAAATGTAAAGGAAATAAACATGGAAAAAAATGAATTGAGAACTGAGTTTAAAGCCTGTCAACAGGGGCGGTTTTAGACCCTTTTTGGGTGGGCTGAAGCCCACCCTGAGATAGTCTCAGCCCACCCTGGAAGATAGAGGGTAAAACAAATACAAAAAAAAATACAAAAATAAGAATAGCTGGCATTCCTCTATTCATCTCTCATTCATGCTTTAAAGCCATAAAAAATTGTATTGGTGATTGGTGCATGCAACATACGACCTTTATTTTGAAAATATGGTTAGGTCTAGAGGAAGTTACTCATCTACACTCCTGGAAAATTGATCACCCAGGAAATAAGGAAGTTTTCTTTTTCTCCTTGAGAGCCTCAGCAGAGATGACCAGCAAGCCACGGTAGATTAAATCTCTTTTCTATAGTGAGTAAGGTGTTAAACACCATGATCATTGAGTTGGTTGAAAGATGAAGTCTTTATTTTAAGTTATATTTTGTAAATGAACTTCTTCATTAGTCAACCAGAGTTTACTATGAAGTGAATGTGGGCAACATCATGCATCTAATGTATTGGGTACCTGTGATCATCATTGTGGGGCTACTGAGCTGATGTGTAAACTAGGCTAGTGCTAAGCTGTTTGTTAATGGGCCTGTTGATATGCAAATGCAACTAGCATAATGCTAAGTGGCCAGCCATTTTGTTAATGTGTTAAATCGTAGCCTATGTTTAGAATAGCCACTGATATGCCTGTTGCAGTGTTGCTTGCTATGTGTGAAGGTTAGCTTTATTCATGGTTGCCATACAGTGTATAAAGTTAATTCCTTTAAAGGAGAATTTCGGTTTTTTTGAACCTGGACCCATCTCCTGTCAATAATTATGATTTGGCCACTCACCCAGTGATGTCTGCGGCGTTTCTGGGCGTCCTAGCGTTGTTTTGAGATCAAGAGCGTCCAAGTCAGTCGTAAAATGGAGCTGATTTGGGGCCAAGTGGAAGCCTGTCTTTCCTGCATCTAAATAGCTATTTTTATTCCCGTTTTCGCCACATATCGCCATAATCTGATCCGTCAACATCCACCAGAGTGATATTTCCCCCCAGGCTTTTTCCTGGTCTCTCCCAGGGACCAAATTACCTCAAACGTGATCTCGGTCACCAAGTCTCCTCAAGTCTCCTCAAGTCCCGCAATACTTTCCTGCCAGCTTGGGAATACCTGAAATCACCGCTCCAGCTCAGAATACCTAGCGCGTTAGGTCAGGATACACACAGAAGAATAGCTCCCTGAAAGATTTTGTGAAATATGGCTGAATATTTTTCTGATAACGAGGATATGGACGATGACTTTGTCTACGATGGCCGCCCTTATTTATTCGAACCAGAGTATACAGCTGAGGAAATGATAGAAATTGAACAGCGTGAGAGAGACGAACAGCTGGCCAGAGAACAACAAGCCGCCGCCGCTGGCCCGACACGACTGAATGACAATTGGTGGTGTCGTTGTGACCATTGCAGACCTCTGGCCACCGAAGACGAATGTCTCTGTTGCATCGAGTGGACCCTGAGGCCAGACCTTGGAGGTCTGGATGTCCCTAGGGATGATGATCCATCGGGTCAAATACCACAGTGCCTGACTACAGATGAAGATTTTCCCTCGCTGATCAACAGGGCTGTCCTCGAGGCTTTTTTTCATGTCCCGAAAATAAACTGGAAGACCCAGCCAAGACCCGCAGGACCAAACGGACAACTTTCCATTGAGTAAGTTCAAATATCTATTTACAAGCATGAGATTTATTTATCCTCTAATTTCTGATTGATCAATAAATCGCCGTTCTAAACTGTTTATTCTGTTCGTCTCTTCTAATCAACTTTGTCCTTTGTTCTCCTCTATCGTTTCGCAGTAGCCTACAAATTATGTATTTACATGCATGATATTTATTTCTCCTCGAATTTCAGATTGATCTGTAAATCAACATTATCAACTGTTTATTCTGTTCGTCTCTTCTAATCAAGGTTTTCCTTTATTCTTTTATCTTTCGTTTCTCCTAAAGGCAGTGCAGACTTGTTGCCTACCGCGTTGTGCTCGAATGGACACTGAGAGGACAGCAGCTCGGCCATAAAGTCAGAAGAGTCTTTCCCAGCTGTATCTTCACTGCGATCCGAAACAAGTATCCGTCTGCAACGGGCACTTATGTAGGGTTCACTGATGCTCAGGACATCTTCAACGATTTTTAGAAGTAATGTCCCCTCAAACGTATCCTACAAGTGACTCAATAACTGCAATTTGTAATGGACTATGATTACAACAATACACATCAGGATAACTGGATGCATCCCATTCAATCTGGATATTCTCAACTGATAGAGTTGTTTCTATTATGGCTAGAATTCAAAAAACAGAAGGCATACACTGTACTATATCATAGGCTATCCTGTATATCAATGTTATGATGTATTTACTAGCCATACATTTCAAGGATTGTAACATAACTGTACAATGTCAATATTCACCCATATAAATAAATGTTTCTCGCACAAAGTTCGTTTATGATGTCTTTCTTTAGAGGGGAAAAAAATGAACATACAATAGTCAAAAAAGAAGCAGGTATCCATCCATTGTATTCATTTGGACATATATCTAAATCGATCCTAGTTGACCAAATTGAACATACTTCACCAAATAGAAAGTTGACCAAATGGAACGACCGGCAGTTTGCGGGGGACCAAATGGAACGACCGGCAGTTTGCAGGTTGACCAAATGGCAGTGGTTTCCTGGGGGTGAGCCCTCCAGGCCCACATCCTTCTGTGGACTCATGACATCATCACCAGTGACATCACCACCAGTGGGGACTGATGACATCACTGATGAGGCTAATTGGAACATAGTTGACCAAATTGAACATACTTCACCAAACGGACCGTCGATCCCCAAAGAATTAGATATCTAACATGGCAGAAAATAGGAGAGATATTCCTATGACAATCCTTCAGTCATCCTGTGTAGCTGTACATTTGGTTTGAGCGAATGGAAAGTTGTTTGCAAACTACATGTATCCTGTATATCAATGTTATGATGTTGTTACTAAACATACATTTCCACGATTGTAACCTAACTGTAAAATAGCAATATTCATCAATAGAAATAAATGATACTTGCTCAAAGTTCAAAGATGTGTATTTATTTAGAGAGAACAAAACATTCAATAGTCATAACAATAAAGCATGTATCCATCCATAGTATTATTTTGGACAAATATCTATCCCCTAACTATTAGATATCGAAAAGGTGCAGAAAATAGGGAAGATATTCCCATGACAGTCTAACTGGACATTTGGTTACAGCTAATAAGGTGCAGCCCTGTAAGCATTTCTGAACCGTTGACTCCGTCTGGCATGCAAATCTGCTAGATCTGGTCTGTGCATTGGAGCAATATTCTGTAGCAGTCTACGCCAGGGTCTCCGCTCTGTGCGCGGCTCGGTGTAAACCACAGCTGGATCATTTTTCATCACCAGTACACGCTGCACCAGGTCTCGGCGGAAGTTCTGCGTTGTGGCTGCAAAATATGGCTTTACGACCCATTCATGGCTTTGTCTGGACCAGACATGCTTCCATCTATCTTCCCCTAGTAAAATAAAAAAGAATAATAAGTATTAGTTACAAGTTTTCTTTATTTCTTCGACAGATACCGGTTTCCGAAAACTGACACAATAACAATGAAAATATAGTTATATAATGGTTGGATTTCTCGCCCAATTCTACACTAAATAGAGTGGTTACACGACTATAAAACAAATACAAAAAAAATAAAATAAATACAACAGTTTTTTTCTCAAGTACTTTTCCTAAGTAAAAGTTGCCAAAAACTACTTTCAAGGCTAGTACCAATCGACTCCAAATGGCCTGAAACGTGCTCCTAGACACATTCTGGGGAAACGATTTGGGCCTCAACACTAAAATTTCAACACTTCCGCGGTCAACTGGGGCAGCCTGAAAGTAGCCAATGAGTGACATCCTCCTAAGTGAAGGCCCGCCTTGACGAGCGGCCTGACAGATTGCCATTTCCATTTGAGTTTTGTCAGTGATAGCGCACAAAATGAACCTGCAATACACGGGAGGCGCTGTTTTGCTGTTTTTCATTTGAATAGAGTACATTGCAAAGCATGTTCAGTCTTTGATAATGTAATGTCGAATGTCAAACATGTAATGTCAAATACAAATGCATTTTCATTTGAATTGTGACTTAAATAATGCTTGCAGGGATGGAAAATTAGGCTGGATTTTTTGGATTGCATTTACATTTCCACATTTAAATTACAAGTTTGATATAGTCCATTGAAAAGCAGTATGACTAAATTAAAATGAAATGTCAAATACCATGTACCCCACTGCCGCGGAATCCTCAACTTACTATTAGTCCATCTGATGAACCTTAACGTACTTAACGTAATCATTTATAAATATTAATTTAAATTTTTAAATTTTTGACTGTTTATAATTCATTGGTAACTTCTTCCCTAATACCTCATACCAACATTTCATACCTATTCGAATTTTAACCCCTCAAATGCCAGTGTACAGTAAGTACAGTAAAAAAAAAAAGTGATTTTTTTTTCCATTTCCATAAAGACAAACTGGCTTTGGGTCTGATATTATGGGCAGGTTGGGGTGTTTTACAAAAGTCACCACTGCAAGATGCCTAGTATCAAAGATTCGCAGGCATGATGTCACAATAGCTATGACATCACTAGCCTATGACATCATCAGTGATGTCATGAGATGATTTTTTGTCAATAATATGTCACTGATGACATTACTGATGATGTCACAGACATTGTGACATCATCAGTGGGTTTTTGTATTTTTTGTAAAAATAGTAATTTTTCATATTTTGAGCCAAAAATCCAAAAAGCGCATGTTTTGGACTTCCAGCCATTTTCCCCAAAAAACACAAACGAGCTTTAGTCCAGCATCTATCCTGGTCTAAAGGCTTCAAATCAGTAGTGTGGACTGTCAAATTCAGTTTTATAATATTTTCCCATCTTTGGCATAGGAATCAGTTTTTTTTACATTTCATGTAAAC